>NW_027491154.1:2735000-2988421 GCF_021521415.1 Bidens hawaiensis
ACCAAAATAGTTAAAAAGTTTATTGTCTAAATATCACACTTACTTTGATGTCTTCAAACACCTTAGAATAGGCTTATTATCCATATTGTAAAAGGTTTTACAAATAGTTGATTTAGACATGTGCATGTTTTCAAGTCTTTTTACTAAAAACACACATCTTAAACTTTATACCGACAAAAAAAAGTGGCATGTGTAACGGAACTAGATTAAAAGTGGTGTCATTGGGCAATCGTGTTATACATGTAGAGATTATATCCGAAAGTCACATTGGAGATCGTCATTATATTCCAAGAATTACTTTGATACCTACAGACAAAAAATTTCACATTAAACTACAAAGAAGACAATTCCCCATTGCCGTATGTTTTGCAATGACCATAAACAAAAGTCAAGGACAATCACTATCAAGAGTTGGTTTATTTTTGAAAAAAACCAGTTTTTACTCATGGCCAATTGTATGTTGCATTATCAAGAGTTACAATACGAGATGACATCAAAGTTGTTGTTTTAGATAATGATGGTAATCTTTCAAATACAACATCAAATGTTGTACACAAGAAAGTGTTTAGAAATTTGTAATAATTTTTTTAATATTATTGTCAAATTTTATGTCATATACCATTAAATATACTACAATTTTAAAATTGATGTATTCACATCTATTTTTATTGGGCCCGTGTGTCACACGGGCATATAGCCTAGTTTAGTATACATAGACTGGTAAGGTTTTTTTCACAAAATACGTAGTGTTCTTGTTTCGAACACGTACTCTGCTAACCAATAGAATCATGTAAAATATAATCTACGTTAAAAAACAATTTTTAACCTCACGTATACTCTATTAACCAACATGACCATATAAAATGCAGCTTGAACTAACCATGTAATCTTTAAAAGGTTAAAGACATTAACTTAATGAAAAGTACATTCGAATTTGAAATCTTTACAAAGACTAAAAAGAGGGTTAAACAATAACCACTAGACCTCTTAAATTAATCTTATACATATGATAAATAATTACTAGCTTGAATATTCACCCTAAAGCTAAATTAGGCCTTTAAGATGATACGCAAAGAAAAGTTTAACTTAATTTGAACTATTTCAATAACCACATTATTGGCCAAATGATTATTAGAAACATTATTTTTTATTTTTTGAAATAAATATATATTTTTATTAGTATATAAAGTCCAGTCAAATATTACTAAAAAGTTAAAGTTGGCAAAAATACTTTGTAATATCGGGTGCCGTGGTTTTTGGGGTTATTTACTACGGATGACACTCTGAGGTATTGACCAATTTGTGGACCCGAAAGTGTAAAGGAGAAATCAGACCTTGTTTCTCGGCTTTAAATTATCATTTTAAATTTCAAAAATATCAAATAAATGTTTCAACAGAAAATTTAATGATGATATAACTTTCAATTATGATTATGAGTTTATGACCTTGACTATGTGCTAAAGAAATATAATGTTCCATTTTTTTTAAAGCAAATTTATTTTCACCAAAATCTCTTTAAGCTTGCACTTGCAAGGATTTGAACTAATCACCTTCATTTTGGTAGAGTGGACATCATACCACTAGACCGTTAGATCGTGGGTAATAAATTGGATTTTTTTACTTTTATATATTTTATAATATACTCAAAAACATAAATAATTGGTTTCAATGGTAATATGGTATATTTGAATTGAATAACAAAGAGTCTTTGGCCGACTTCATAAGACTATTTTCTTTGAAATTGGTGAATGGAGAGGGATCAAATCTTATAAGTGACAAAAAAAAAGTTGTTTAAAGAAAAACATGTTTTGTTCGAATACAATTACGTCTTAGGGTTTGGATCAAATACAGATAAAATGAACGTGCTAATTGTGAGAATCAAGTAGAGTAATTATAGAATTACATCATAGTTACTCTATTTGTATATATAATTACTTTACTTGATTCTCACAATTAGCATGTTAATTTCATTTGTATGTTAACTTTCCTCTACGTCTTAAATAGTTCAACGCGTTTAAAACTTTAGCAAGCTTCGTATCAGCCAATGAAAACAATAATGACTAGTTTTCTCTTGATGTGAAAATTAAAACTTGTATTAGAACTTAATTTGATGTAAATTATTGGCAATAATGAAACTCTTACTTTTAATATCTTTTTGTTTTTTTTAAATTGCCTCTTAAAGTATATTAAATCTTTCAGTCATGTTATCAAACCAACCTTCTGTTAAAAAAAAAAATACATTCACAAATGGTGTGTGAACTTTGAAGAGCTTTACTTTACATCATTACACGGCACAAGCCGATGCTTTATGGTTATTTAGGACTCCTTGTGATTGAGGAGTAGAGAACATAAAGGACTCCTTATGCTGGTTTTAATAAAAGTTGTGGTTCAAAAATAAAATAAAGGACCACCTGCTCATATTGCCTTAAACAAGTAAGACTCGTTATTTCAGCCATCACCACTTTGATTAGTTGGTTTTGAGGGTCTTCACATAAGGATTTCCTCTTTGGGGGCACAAGTGCAAAAGTCAGTAAAAAAGGCGAGCGCCAATGTTAGAAGATTCGAGCACGGGTAAGCCCAAAGCACAACGAAAAGCTTTTTTCATGCATAACCAAAAGGAATGTGAATGAACATGAGCTTTCATACTTGCTTTTATAATTATGTTTTATGCGGCAATTTAACGTGTTGAAGATTTACGTGTATACTCAATGTATTATCTATTCTAACAATGTTATGGATTCATGGCCAACCATAACCACCTATATAGTGGAAATACATTTTAACACTACATGGATTCTATATATGTAGCGATGATTATTTTCGAAGTGTAGGGAGGTACCACCATTTCTGGTTAGGGAAACTCAGCCCGATATCACTTTTTGCCCCGTCGTTCTATAAGTAGTCTTTATATACACCCCCTCATGAACCTCAGATATAACGCTCTTTAAGCGCTTTCTTCGTTATCTTAAAGGTACAGTTATCATGTCCTTCATACCTGCTAATCCCATCTCCTATAATCATTTCAAGTGCAGTATATACTAACAAGTTCATTGTTACTCAGTGCTTTTTGTATTTACCAAACAAACCTTTACAACTTCTATCACCTATCTACTAGCTACTACGTACAATTGGCACGTAACAGTTAACTATAATTAGTTACTGTGATTTATTTAACATCTGATAGTAAGTAGATGTTCCATAACTTGTTCAGAAATTATGACGAATGAATGTACAGTGGAGGCAAGAGAAAACGCTTATTTATTTCTCTTCTCTGCTACAAGGTTCTTGTTCATTTACCAAAGTTTTGTTCAACCTTATTTCCAGAAACTAAAACAATTAAAAACATGCACCTGTAACAAAAATGTGTCTTTGACTGCTACTGTTTTTTTATATCGTTTGTCAGTTGATTATATACTGAACATCTGCATGTTCTCGCAACCATTCTAGAACTTTCGCTCCCTCTAATATCTCTTGCACCTAACAAACATTTAAAGAAATCATGCATAAATTTACCATGAAAAAATGGTATAATAATAGATATTAAGATTTTGAAATCCATGCGCTCCGTGTAATATGTTTAGAGTTACCTGCGCTTGAATGCTTTCTTCATCATACTCCTGTTTGAGTTGTTTAAATTCAGCAACAGAACTCTCGACCCCTTTCACGAGCTCATCCGTCGAAATCTGTAAGAAAATCAAATTTTTTTGGTAATTTATAAATTTCATATACATATATATTTTGTGATAAATGATTTGAATCAAAAGTTGAACCTGCATATTTTCGCGTTTAAAAATATCTCCAACAGCAAAACTCTGCCTGATTAGGCATTCTATGTTCTCCCTCTGGTTTTCCAAGAACTCTCTTACTGCTTCTGGCTTTGAAAGTGCTTCTAGCTGCTCTTCATTCAGTTTCATGTTTGACTGCGTGTACATAAAATGAATATTACGAAACATGGTTCACACGATCACGCATTTGACTTTTCAGGGTCAAATAAAGTTCTTCCAACCACTATTAACTACTTATAAATGTTACCAAAAAAGCACACTAGAGACAAAAGTTATATTATACCTGTATTTCTAGTAGTTTGCCTCCATAAAGTTGGCTTCCTTGATCTTCAAACAACGATTTAGGAATTTCAACTTGAATCATCTGGAATAGAGAGTTTCAACAAATTACTAATATCAAAAAAGTATAGAACTATTTTTTAACTCCTGTGAAAAATTAGCACCTTTTGAAGCTGGTCAAGAATGGCGTTATCAGTCGCTTGAGCTTTCGCTGTTTGTTCCAGTTCTGTATATCTCTCCAACAATGATTCCTTAACCTGAAAAAGTTCCATACATCAAAGAAATATTATTACAATAATAATCCAAATATTTGGATAATAACAATGTAGGTGCTTGTATGCATCAAAAATAGTTTCAACACATTCCTTTTTAGCCAAATCTTATTCTACCCATTTGACCTTTTTGTGATAAAAACGCAAACAAATCGACCCATATTAGAAAATGAGACGAAAAATTTGGCCCATTTTAGGTTGACCCAAATTGACCCATGATGACCCCACTTGACCGATTCTTTAGTAAAAAAAAATGTATAGGTGTTGAGTATAACCTGATCGATAGTGGTGCATCCTGGAAGCAGCTTATCAGCAATAGCATCATTCAGTTCTGGTAATTCTCTATAAAAGAGCTCTGTACATTCAACCTAACAATAAATTTAATTATATACATTTCCCATTAGATTTCACTTCACATTTTCAGCAGGGTTTCTTTATGAGGAAACTTACAGTAAACTGACAAGGAAGACCGCGAAGATCTTCTTGTTTCCATGAATCTGGAAATGCGAGTGGAAAAGATTTTGTTTCGCCTCTTTGAATTCCAATTATCGCGTCAAGGAAACCAGGAACAACCGTATCTCCATCTTCTGTATCAAAATTGAAGCCTGCAGGTCC
Organism: Bidens hawaiensis; assembly: GCF_021521415.1. Lineage (NCBI taxonomy): Eukaryota > Viridiplantae > Streptophyta > Magnoliopsida > Asterales > Asteraceae > Bidens > Bidens hawaiensis. The sequence goes on from NW_027491154.1 coordinate 2,739,952, forward strand.
AAAGAATATGACATTGTTTGACTCAAAAGTCAAAGTTATAAAGTTTGACTTAAGAACAACGAATGAATATACCTTTACTCCCTGCAGCTGAAACCTCCACTTCTGATCCATCTTGTCCCACTGTTGTTGCTGATATATCCAGGACCACAACATCACCAACCTAAAGACGTTGTCGTTAAGCCCATTTAGTTTCATTTGACTCGTAAAAGATAAAACACAGCCTAAAAAGTTGTCACCTTTAAAAGACTATATAGCAACTTATAAAACAAAAATTTGAAATCTTGAATATATTTAAAGCACAAGTACCTGTAGTCCTCTATTTTTGACAATTCTCATTGTACTTTTATAAAAAGTAGATAAATCGGTTTGTCGGATTAGTCTTGTAAAGACGTTTTAACTCTCGTTCAGCAGCTGTTTTTGCCTCTATTTCACTGTCAAGCTCAACTACAACTTTTAAATTCTTGTAACCATCCTCCGGAACCCATTTCTCTTCAGGTGCTACTTCCACAACAACATCGTATCTATACCCACAACAATATTGCATCAAGATTAAACACATGTATAGATAATTAGATACTTTTATATGAGATGCCCATATTAAACTAGATAATTTAAATCTTTGGCATACCTTAAAATGCTCAAAGAAGCATAAGTTTTTTCCATTTCAGAGAATGAAGTTGTGATGCGGATCAAATCGTTTAAAGCCCGCCCTTCTACCTGTGTAACAAGATGCTTAATATTATGGCTCATTATATATATGTCAACTTGAATTTGAATACTGAAACAAGAAACCATTACATACTAATGACATGGCATGCGGAAGAGTTCTCTTTAGAATAGCTTCAACAGTCGCCTTTCTGACACCCTCCGTCCCAATATAATTTTCAAGAATATCCTCTGGAACTTGCCTTCCAGAAGGATATCCTGGAACCTAAACAAATAGGCAAAATGTCACACCCTCAAAATCCACTAACGGAGTTTTACCGTCTGAGGGTGTGAACTAACAGGATCGGAATCATTAGTTATAATCAAACCATAAAACAAAGTTTCAAAACCATGAAAACGTTTACGAGTAATTAAATGCGGAAGCGTAAAAACCTTTAACCAAAAGTTGCGTCACGCAGGACGACTTAAAACCAATGATAACTGTTAAAAATAAGTTTGCATAACAAAAGCGTTTTCAAGCAATGCATGTTCCTAAACCGCGCGCCCGCCTCGGCTACCTGAGAATAACATACTAAAAGTGTCAACACAAGGTTGGTGAGTTCACAAGTTTATATAAAAATAAATGTTTAGCGTTTGCGTTAAGCGTTTTGCGTTACAGCGTTTTGCGTTACCAGATAGTGTTATGTCAATTATATATCTATAGGTAGCTAGCCTATAAAACAAGTATCACTAAGTGTTCGACACCGAAGCTGACTGTTTATCAATTTGCCTTGCCACCAGGTCGTCCAGACCATGGTATGTGTTTAGCCAAGATTACACCCGCTCGACATCCAGTCGAGTTTAGCGTTGGGTGGGGTTTGTCAAACCCAGTAGTACTACTCAACAGTGACTCGCTATTATCCAAATATTAACCGGTTCGATGTTATGAAGGACTTTAGTTTACGCGTTTGCCACTTAGTCTTTACAAGTGATATATAATCTATATTAACAAAATCTAAAATGCGTTCGGAGTATGTTATCTCCCCCAAGAGAAAAGCGTTTAAAGAGTTTAAAAGGGGAAAGTGAAACTCACTGTTTGCGAAGAAATTCCCAAATTAAATCACCAAGATGCGCGTCACAGAAAAACTCTCTCTAGCGTTCTAAAACAACAAAGAGATTTTTCTAAGTGTCGGAATATTATCGAGTCTCTAGACCCGGCACATAATACCTATGCACATAACATGTTTCGTGTTTCGTTTGTGAATCGTGTGTGACTTTAACAAGTGTATTTGTGATACATTACATGTGTAAGCAATCATATACGTGTCATGTATTCATAAAGTACATCACTAGCAATTTCTCCCCGTAAGGGCATTTTGGTCAAATCATGACAATTAACTAGCCATTATTCCCCATAAGGGCAATTTGGTCAAATTATGACAATTATATAGCAAGTATCATGTTTCATGCATTTTCACAAAACTCAGCAGCTAGTTTCACCGAGACAGAAATTCTACTTGAAAGATTGTACTATTCCACTGATCATAGCATCTCAATTAATTTACCAAAAATCATCACAGAAGCGTATATGTCTTAGGCTTCCAGAACATATTTTATTATATTTTTATTCCACATAGTTTTCTCACAATCATCAAATCATTACAGCAAACTCATAACAGTCAAATTCATGCGCAACAGAATGTTATTTGCAATTCCCGTTAAACGAAAAATCCAATAAATGCAATACCACTTGGGTTAGGTTCCTAACTCAATAAGTCAACTTTCAGAAGTGGAACCAACCCAATTGGTCTCGTAGTTCATGAGATATAATATTTACAAAACATCCTAACAGCAGGTCTAACAGCTCAGCTTTGCACAACGTTTTTGTAAAATCATAAAAGTTAACTTCTACTTGTCCAAAAATTACAAGTTTATATTCTTTAGAAACTAGAATCAACCTAGTGTACTGTAGTATCAATAATCTCAACCAATTTTCACATTTACACTTCGTTACAGTCACTTAAACATCAATAACACATTCTGTCCAGAAACTGTTTGCATCCAAACTCAACATATTAACAATCTATGAACTATCATGCATTCATATAACACTCTAGACTCCATAAACACCATCCATGCACATCAATTACACATTACATACATGATTAGGGTTTTTGTTTGAACTCAAATCAAAGACACAAGTAATTAGTATGTAACAATATAAATTCTAGTTATCATATCATTAACAAATCAACAACAATCATATTAACACAACACCATAAGAAAATCGGCAGCTAGGGTTTGTAGTTAACCCAACAAACATCAAAATCAAGTATAAAGGATGCATAGGATAATCGATTATACCTTCCTAGCACCTAATTCTTCAATCAAAAGCTTGAATTGATGGTTGTATGTGTGTGTATAGGTGACGGCAGCCAAGGGTTCACAAGGAAGGAGAGGCCGATCGGAATTCTTGTGGGGAAAGAAAATAAGTTAGGGTTAATTGTTAATGATGTATTTATAATAATCTATGTTACACTCTGGCCCCTCCACTTCTAAGTATTACTTTTCCTAGCTTAAACTAACTTGTTTACATCTTGAGTTAACGTTTATAACCATGTTATCACATAACACATAAGTCTAACACATAATTATCACATAATTACTGTTTTGACGTTTTTCGTTTATTCACCAATCGTTTGCGTTAACTCGTTTGCGTTTCGGTGCAAATCCCGAAAGACTATACATGTAGTAAGTGTTAAGCGTCATTTAAACCCTAGTTTAAATGTAATGAAGTGTGCGTCATAGATTCAATGATCTTAAGTTTGAATTGACGGAGTTGAGTTAACGGAGTTAACCTGAAATTGACGATTGTCACATCATTCCCATGTTAAAGAATTTTCGTCCCGAAAATTTGAGTCAAGTCGTGATGAGTGTCTGAAAAAGTAAGAAAAATTTCAGTTTGTCATATCATCCCCTAGTAGAAAGAAATTTCGTCCCGAAATTTAATTCATACCTCCGGTGATTTCTGACGGTTTGCCGGGTTTCGCGGTTTTCTGTGTTTGGTCAGCCCTTCAAAAAGATGAGGATACTTTTTCATCATTTGATCCTCGCGTTCCCACGTGAACTCCGGTCCACGTCTCGAGTTCCATCGAACCTTAACGATTGGAATCTTGCTGTGCTTGAGTGTTTTGGTTTCCCAATCCAAAACTTCGACTGGTTCTTCAATGAAACGCAACTGTTCATCAACTTGTAGTTCATCCAAAGGGACTACTTGGGTTTCATCGGACCGGCATTTCTTCAAATTGGACACGTGGAATACATTGTGTACACCACTGAGTTCTGTTGGTAGGTCCAGTCGGTACGCCACCGGACCAATGCGCTCAGTTATTCGATAGGGGCCAACATATCGTGGGTTGAGTTTGTTTCGCTTACCGAAGCGAACCACACCTTTCCAAGGTGAGACTTTGAGTAACACTTGGTCATTCACTTGAAATTCGAGAGGTTTTCGGCGCTTGTCGGCGTAACTCTTTTGGCGATCTCGTGCTGCTGCCATGCGATTTCGGATTTGAACAATCTTTTCCGAAGTTTCGAGTACCAGTTCTGGACCAGTGATTTGGCTGTCACCCACCTCTGCCCAGCAGAGTGGTGATCGACACTTTCGTCCATACAGCGCTTCAAACGGCGCTGCTTTAATACTTGCGTGGTAGCTGTTATTATACGAAAACTCTACCAAAGGTAAGTGAGGTTCCCAACTTTTTCCGAAATCCAACACGCATGCACGCAACATATCCTCCAGGGTCTGAATAGTTCGTTCACTTTGCCCATCCGTCTGAGGATGGTATGCTGTGCTCATATCAAGACGGGTGCCTAGTGCGCTTTGCAGCGACTTCCAAAAGTGCGAAGTGAAACGAGAATCTCGATCAGAAATGATTGAGACAGGCACTCCGTGCCTAGACACCACTTCTTTCATGTAAACACGAGTCAGTCTTTCCATTTTGTCCGATTCCTTAATCGCTAAGAAGTGTGCAGACTTAGTCAACCGGTCAACGATCACCCAGATGGTATCGCATCCCGTCGGTGTCTTAGGTAAACCCGTGATAAAATCCATTGAGATGTGTTCCCATTTCCACATTGGGAGTTCCGGTTGTTGTAGTAGGCCAGATGGTTTCTGGTATTCTATTTTGACTCGGGCGCAAGTCAAGCATTTGCTCACGTAGGTGGCAATGTCGGCTTTCATGTTCGGCCACCAGTAAAGTGCCTTTAAATCATGGTACATTTTATCTGAGCCAAGTTGGATAGAATATCGGGACTTGTGAGCTTCGTCCATCACCAGAGTTCTCAACTCTCCGTACCGTGGAACCCAAATCCGGTTCTCAAAATATCGGACCCCGTCCGATCTGGTTTCAAGTTGCTTGTTCATGCCCCGCATGAGTTCCGATGGAAGATTATCATCTTTCAAAGCTTCAAGTTGCGCCTCGCGAATCTGGTCGGGTAAGTTTGCATGAATCGTGAGTTGCAATGCTCGCACTCGTCTGGGTTTATCTGTTTCTTTTCTACTGAGTGCGTCGGCCACTACATTGGCCTTGCCAGGGTGGTACTTGATGGCACAATCGTAATCTTTAAGCAGCTCGACCCAACGACGTTGTCGCATGTTCAGCTTCTTCTGATCGTAGATATGTTGGAGACTCTTGTGGTCGGTGTAAATGGTAAACCTGGTACCGTACAAGTAATGCCTCCATATCTTAAGGGCGAACACCACAGCTCCAAGTTCCAAATCATGGGTCGTGTAGTTCTTCTCGTGACCCCGTAGTTGTCGAGAGGCATAAGCTATAACCTTCTCGAGTTGCATCAGCGCACAACCGAGACCTTGTATAGATGCGTCACAGTGTACCTCAAAATTTTCCGTTCCCTCGGGGAGGGCTAGAATAGGGGCGCTACAGAGTTTGGTTTTCAACAGTTGAAAAGCGGATTCTTGCGCGTCACCCCAATTATACTTAGTGCCTTTGTGAGTCAAAGCGGTGAGGGGTTGAGCAATCTTTGAAAATCCCTCGATGAAACGTCGGTAGTAGCCGGCCAGTCCTAGGAATTGCCGCACCTCAGTCGGAGTCTTAGGTGCTTCCCAGTTTTTGATGGCCTCTACCTTACCGGGATCGACATGGATACCATTCTCGTTGATCACATGCCCTAAAAAGTGAACCTCGCGAAGCCAAAATTCACATTTCGAGAGTTTAGCATACAGTTGTTCCTTCTTCAACAATTCCAGAATTACCCTTAAGTGTTCTTCATGGTCAGCTTCGTTCTTGGAGCAGACAAGAATATCATCAATGAAAACAATCACAAACTTGTCGAGGTACGCCTTGCATACTCGATTCATGAGATCCATAAATACGGCTGGTGCGTTGGTTAGTCCAAAAAGCATAACCGAAAACTCGTAGTGACCATACCGTGTTCTGAAAGCCGTCTTTGAAATATCCTCTTCGCGCACTCTTAGCTGATGGTAACCGGATCGCAGATCGATCTTCGAGTAGTAACTCGATCCTTGGAGCTGGTCAAACAAATCATCAATTTGGGGTAAAGGATAACGGTTCTTGACCGTCACCTTGTTCAACTCCCGGTAGTCGATACACATTCGGAAAGTCCCGTCCTTCTTTCTGACAAATAAGACAGGGGCTCCCCATGGCGATGAGCTAGGTCGGATAAAACCCTTATCCAACAAATATTGCAACTGAGTGGACAGTTCCTGAAGCTCCGCCGGTGCGAGCCGATACGGGGCTCGTGCTATGGGTGCTGCACCGGGTGTCAACTCGATTTGGAATTCGACTTGACGAATAGGAGGGAGTCCAGGCAAATCCTCCGGGAAAACTTCCGGAAAATCTCGCACAACAGGTATATCTTCAATTCGCTTCTCCTCCGCGGGTTTCTCAACAATCTGTGCCAAAATTGCCGGATGACCCTTTCGTAGATACTTCTGCGCCTTCATGAGGGTAATGACGCTGGTGGTCATGCCGCTTCTCTCACCCCGGATCGAAATGATCTCGCCGGAAGGGGTAGTAATGTGAACTATCTTGTCGCGACATATAATCTACGCTCGGTTCTCGGATAACCAGTCCATGCCGACCACGACATCGAAACTACTAAGCGTAAAAGGAATAAGGTCGATATCAAAAATATGACCTGACAGTTTTAACTTACATCCCACAAGTACATGAGTCGTTACTATAGTCTTACCGTCAGCTAATTCAACAGGAAACTTAGCATCTAACGGAGTTGGAGTTAAGTCTAAGAGTTGGCTAAAGGCTTTCGACACAAAACTCCTATCAGCTCCAGTGTCAAACAATACAGAAGCAAAACAATCGTTCACAGGGAACTTACCAGTCACCACGTGCGGATTATTGCGGGCTTGACCCGACCCAATTACAAAAGCTCTTCCCTTGCCATTGCTTCCACCACTACTGCCACTTCCATTACCTCCGTTGTTGTCGTTCTGTTTCAGCTTGGGACAATCTTTCCTGAAATGACCTTCCTGCCCACATTCGAAACATCCCTTCGTCGTCATAGGTGGTTTAGGAGCACCCTTTGCCGCAAGGTCTCCTCTACATTCCTTCGCCTGGTGACCCATCTTTCCGCATCTCTGACACTTGACACGGTCACACGGGCCAACATGATGATAGTTGCACCTATTGCACTTCGGATATTTCCCAGCATATCCGCTCGAACCCTGCCCGCTACCGTTGTTATTGTTGTTGTGACTTTGATTGTTAAAGCTCCGAGTGAATTCGGGCTTACGGTAGTGTTGTTGCGGTGGGAGGTTCGAGGACGAGGATCTGGTGTTGTCAAACTTCCTCTTTCCGCTGCTCGGGTTGCTGTTGCTGTGGTTGTCATTACTCGGGTTGTCACGGGATTTAGTGGTTGAACCCCTAGGTGGTAACGCACCTTGGGTCACAGCCTGATCCGTCAGTTTGTGAGCTAAACGGATCGCTTGTTGAATCGTGGCTGGTCTGGAAGACGTCACCATGCCCTGAATCTGCGGTGCTAACCCATCGATATACATCTCAATCCTCTTACTCGGCGGATCCACCATCCGCGGACACATCACAGCCAACTCGTGAGAACGGGTAGTGTAGGCTTCAATTTCTGAGCCCACCATCTTCAGTGACCAAAATTCTGACTCTAACTTCGAAATCTCCTCTCTCGGACAATACTCCTCTCGCATCATGTTTTTGAACTCCTCCCAGTTCATCGCGTTAGCCAGTTCCAATCCAAGGATCTGTACATTCGAATTCCACCAAGTGAGGGCAGAATCCTCAAGTGTTCCAGCAGCGAATTTGACCCTACTGGCAGGGGGACAATTACACATCTCAAATGCCGACTCGGCCTTCTCAGCCAACGCAGGAAGCCTATAGCTCCCTCAGTGCCCTTAAACGTACTGGGCTTGCAGCCAAGGTAGTTCTTGAAGGTACACGTTCCACTTGGACCTCCAGCCTGGTTCTGAACATGTGCGGCTAAAGCGGCCGCTGCATGGTCGTTCAGCAGAGTTTGGAGTTCAGCTGCAGTCAAGTTGATGTTACCACGTCCGTGTCCAGCGTTTCTTCCAGCCATTTCCTAGAATCACAGTATAAAATGTTAAACATGAATTTTTCTTTCATATACAACACACCATACATGTAATAAAAAGATAGGTAAGAAAGAAATAAGAAACAACATCACATCACAACCATATATTAATCTAAATAAAAATTCATGATTAAAACCATTGTATTCGCTACAAAGTATTTCCAATCAATCCTTAAAATGATAGAAAATAATAGTTCGGATGGAGACAACCCCTCCATCTGTGTGTCATCATCACTAGATGTCATCGTCCGAGGACACCTCTGAGTGTGCCTCCTCCTCAGCCGGTTCTTCCTCCGGTTCTTCTTCGGGTTCCTCCTCGGGATCTTCCTCGGGATCTTCTTCAGGTTCCTCTTCAGGCTCTGCCTCAGGCTCGGCCTCAGGCTCTGCCTCAGGTTTGGCTGCGTTCTGAGCAAGTTGCATTTGTAAGACATCGCAACGCTCTAGAGCTATCTCGGTTCGGGTCCTTGCTACTTGGAGTTGCTCTTGCAAGTCTATCATCTCGGCTTGCATCTTCCTCATAATCTTCATCTGTTGATCACTAGCCTCTTGCATTTCCTTCATTGCCGCTGCCATGCGGGTAATCTCCTCCTTAGTCTCGGTTCCGTCTTTTAACAGTTCGGAAACGTTCGCCCTCGTATAGCGCATGTAACCCACATCACGCTCCAAACATGAAACAACAGCTGCGAGAACTCGCTCTACAGGTTCGGTTATGGGTGGTAGGGTGTTGGGATAAGCAGGGTGGTTCGGGTGAGGTAACGGGGGAACTTGCTCGCGATAGACCATACGTCTAATCATGTTAGGGTACCAATCCCAGCTAACGTCGTTTTCGTATATGCCTCCGGATAGGCGGTACCTCTTCGGTGCTGGAGCTTCGAGTTCCGGGACTACTCGGGGTGGCGATGCGGTAGGTAACTGCGGTTCCTTCCCGTGAGCATGAGTCATCGGATCAAATGGTGATGAGGATGGCGGCGTCGACATTCCTACAGGTAAGCCGTGTATGCGCACGCGTATGAGTGAAAGAGGTAAAGAGATAAGATAACAAAGACTACACAAATCTATGCAGTGCGTATCATTATAACTAATGGGTCGTCGCGGTTATAGTCTAGTATGCATGCAGCTTCTAGTTCGCTATAACCAATGGCTCTGATACCAATCTGTCACACCCTCAAAATCCACTAACGGAGTTTTACCGTCAGAGGGTGTGAACTAACAGGATCGGAATCATTAGTTATAATCAAACCATAAAACAAAGTTTCAAAACCATGAAAACGTTTACGAGTAATTAAATGCGGAAGCGTAAAAACCTTTAACCAAAAGTTGCGTCACGCAGGACGACTTAAAACCAATGATAACTGTTAAAAATAAGTTTGCATAACAAAAGCGTTTTCAAGCAATGCATGTTCCTAAACCGCGCGCCCGCCTCGGCTACCTGAGAATAACATACTAAAAGTGTCAACACAAGGTTGGTGAGTTCACAAGTTTATATAAAAATAAATGTTTAGCGTTTGCGTTCAGCGTTTTGCGTTACAGCGTTTTGCGTTACAGCGTTTTGCGTTACCAGATAGTGTTATGTCAATTATATATCTATAGGTAGCTAGCCTATAAAACAAGTATCACTAAGTGTTCGACACCGAAGCTGACTGTTTATCAATTTGCCTTGCCACCAGGTCGTCCAGACCATGGTATGTGTTTAGCCAAGATTACACCCGCTCGACATCCAGTCGAGTTTAGCGTTGGGTGGGGTTTGTCAAACCCAGTAGTACTACTCAACAGTGACTCGCTATTATCCAAATATTAACCGGTTCGATGTTATGAAGGACTTTAGTTTACGCGTTTGCCACTTAGTCTTTACAAGTGATATATAATCTATATTAACAAAATCTAAAATGCGTTCGGAGTATGTTATCTCCCCCAAGAGAAAAGCGTTTAAAGAGTTTAAAAGGGGAAAGTGAAACTCACTGTTTGCGAAGAAATTCCCAAATTAAATCACCAAGATGCGCGTCACAGAAAAACTCTCTCTAGCGTTCTAAAACAACAAAGAGATTTTTCTAAGTGTCGGAATATTATCGAGTCTCTAGACCCGGCACATAATACCTATGCACATAACATGTTTCGTGTTTCGTTTGTGAATCGTGTGTGACTTTAACAAGTGTATTTGTGATACATTACATGTGTAAGCAATCATATACGTGTCATGTATTCATAAAGTACATCACTAGAAATTTCTCCCCGTAAGGGCATTTTGGTCAAATCATGACAATTAACTAGCCATTATTCCCCATAAGGGCAATTTGGTCAAATTATGACAATTATATAGCAAGTATCATGTTTCATGCATTTTCACAAAACTCAGCAGCTAGTTTCACCGAGACAGAAATTCTACTTGAAAGATTGTACTATTCCACTGATCATAGCATCTCAATTAATTTACCAAAAATCATCACAGAAGCGTATATGTCTTAGGCTTCCAGAACATATTTTATTATATTTTTATTCCACATAGTTTTCTCACAATCATCAAATCATTACAGCAAACTCATAACAGTCAAATTCATGCGCAACAGAATGTTATTTGCAATTCCCGTTAAACGAAAAATCCAATAAATGCAATACCACTTGGGTTAGGTTCCTAACTCAATAAGTCAACTTTCAGAAGTGGAACCAACCCAATTGGTCTCGTAGTTCATGAGATATAATATTTACAAAACATCCTAACAGCAGGTCTAACAGCTCAGCTTTGCACAACGTTTTTGTAAAATCATAAAAGTTAACTTCTACTTGTCCAAAAATTACAAGTTTATATTCTTTAGAAACTAGAATCAACCTAGTGTACTGTAGTATCAATAATCTCAACCAATTTTCACATTTACACTTCGTTACAGTCACTTAAACATCAATAACACATTCTGTCCAGAAACTGTTTGCATCCAAACTCAACATATTAACAATCTATGAACTATCATGCATTCATATAACACTCTAGACTCCATAAACACCATCCATGCACATCAATTACACATTACATACATGATTAGGGTTTTTGTTTGAACTCAAATCAAAGACACAAGTAATTAGTATGTAACAATATAAATTCTAGTTATCATATCATTAACAAATCAACAACAATCATATTAACACAACACCATAAGAAAATCGGCAGCTAGGGTTTGTAGTTAACCCAACAAACATCAAAATCAAGTATAAAGGATGCATAGGATAATCGATTATACCTTCCTAGCACCTAATTCTTCAATCAAAAGCTTGAATTGATGGTTGTATGTGTGTGTATAGGTGACGGCAGCCAAGGGTTCACAAGGAAGGAGAGGCCGATCGGAATTCTTGTGGGGAAAGAAAATAAGTTAGGGTTAATTGTTAATGATGTATTTATAATAATCTATGTTACACTCTGGCCCCTCCACTTCTAAGTATTACTTTTCCTAGCTTAAACTAACTTGTTTACATCTTGAGTTAACGTTTATAACCATGTTATCACATAACACATAAGTCTAACACATAATTATCACATAATTACTGTTTTGACGTTTTTCGTTTATTCACCAATCGTTTGCGTTAACTCGTTTGCGTTTCGGTGCAAATCCCGAAAGACTATACATGTAGTAAGTGTTAAGCGTCATTTAAACCCTAGTTTAAATGTAATGAAGTGTGCGTCATAGATTCAATGATCTTAAGTTTGAATTGACGGAGTTGAGTTAACGGAGTTAACCTGAAATTGACGATTGTCACATCATTCCCATGTTAAAGAATTTTCGTCCCGAAAATTTGAGTCAAGTCGTGATGAGTGTCTGAAAAAGTAAGAAAAATTTCAGTTTGTCATATCATCCCCTAGTAGAAAGAAATTTCGTCCCGAAATTTAATTCATACCTCCGGTGATTTCTGACGGTTTGCCGGGTTTCGCGGTTTTCTGTGTTTGGTCAGCCCTTCAAAAAGATGAGGATACTTTTTCATCATTTGATCCTCGCGTTCCCACGTGAACTCCGGTCCACGTCTCGAGTTCCATCGAACCTTAACGATTGGAATCTTGCTGTGCTTGAGTGTTTTGGTTTCCCAATCCAAAACTTCGACTGGTTCTTCAATGAAACGCAACTGTTCATCAACTTGTAGTTCATCCAAAGGGACTACTTGGGTTTCATCGGACCGGCATTTCTTCAAATTGGACACGTGGAATACATTGTGTACACCACTGAGTTCTGTTGGTAGGTCCAGTCGGTACGCCACCGGACCAATGCGCTCAGTTATTCGATAGGGGCCAACATATCGTGGGTTGAGTTTGTTTCGCTTACCGAAGCGAACCACACCTTTCCAAGGTGAGACTTTGAGTAACACTTGGTCATTCACTTGAAATTCGAGAGGTTTTCGGCGCTTGTCGGCGTAACTCTTTTGGCGATCTCGTGCTGCTGCCATGCGATTTCGGATTTGAACAATCTTTTCCGAAGTTTCGAGTACCAGTTCTGGACCAGTGATTTGGCTGTCACCCACCTCTGCCCAGCAGAGTGGTGATCGACACTTTCGTCCATACAGCGCTTCAAACGGCGCTGCTTTAATACTTGCGTGGTAGCTGTTATTATACGAAAACTCTACCAAAGGTAAGTGAGGTTCCCAACTTTTTCCGAAATCCAACACGCATGCACGCAACATATCCTCCAGGGTCTGAATAGTTCGTTCACTTTGCCCATCCGTCTGAGGATGGTATGCTGTGCTCATATCAAGACGGGTGCCTAGTGCGCTTTGCAGCGACTTCCAAAAGTGCGAAGTGAAACGAGAATCTCGATCAGAAATGATTGAGACAGGCACTCCGTGCCTAGACACCACTTCTTTCATGTAAACACGAGTCAGTCTTTCCATTTTGTCCGATTCCTTAATCGCTAAGAAGTGTGCAGACTTAGTCAACCGGTCAACGATCACCCAGATGGTATCGCATCCCGTCGGTGTCTTAGGTAAACCCGTGATAAAATCCATTGAGATGTGTTCCCATTTCCACATTGGGAGTTCCGGTTGTTGTAGTAGGCCAGATGGTTTCTGGTATTCTATTTTGACTCGGGCGCAAGTCAAGCATTTGCTCACGTAGGTGGCAATGTCGGCTTTCATGTTCGGCCACCAGTAAAGTGCCTTTAAATCATGGTACATTTTATCTGAGCCAAGTTGGATAGAATATCGGGACTTGTGAGCTTCGTCCATCACCAGAGTTCTCAACTCTCCGTACCGTGGAACCCAAATCCGGTTCTCAAAATATCGGACCCCGTCCGATCTGGTTTCAAGTTGCTTGTTCATGCCCCGCATGAGTTCCGATGGAAGATTATCATCTTTCAAAGCTTCAAGTTGCGCCTCGCGAATCTGGTCGGGTAAGTTTGCATGAATCGTGAGTTGCAATGCTCGCACTCGTCTGGGTTTATCTGTTTCTTTTCTACTGAGTGCGTCGGCCACTACATTGGCCTTGCCAGGGTGGTACTTGATGGCACAATCGTAATCTTTAAGCAGCTCGACCCAACGACGTTGTCGCATGTTCAGCTTCTTCTGATCGTAGATATGTTGGAGACTCTTGTGGTCGGTGTAAATGGTAAACCTGGTACCGTACAAGTAATGCCTCCATATCTTAAGGGCGAACACCACAGCTCCAAGTTCCAAATCATGGGTCGTGTAGTTCTTCTCGTGACCCCGTAGTTGTCGAGAGGCATAAGCTATAACCTTCTCGAGTTGCATCAGCGCACAACCGAGACCTTGTATAGATGCGTCACAGTGTACCTCAAAATTTTCCGTTCCCTCGGGGAGGGCTAGAATAGGGGCGCTACAGAGTTTGGTTTTCAACAGTTGAAAAGCGGATTCTTGCGCGTCACCCCAATTATACTTAGTGCCTTTGTGAGTCAAAGCGGTGAGGGGTTGAGCAATCTTTGAAAATCCCTCGATGAAACGTCGGTAGTAGCCGGCCAGTCCTAGGAATTGCCGCACCTCAGTCGGAGTCTTAGGTGCTTCCCAGTTTTTGATGGCCTCTACCTTACCGGGATCGACATGGATACCATTCTCGTTGATCACATGCCCTAAAAAGTGAACCTCGCGAAGCCAAAATTCACATTTCGAGAGTTTAGCATACAGTTGTTCCTTCTTCAACAATTCCAGAATTACCCTTAAGTGTTCTTCATGGTCAGCTTCGTTCTTGGAGCAGACAAGAATATCATCAATGAAAACAATCACAAACTTGTCGAGGTACGCCTTGCATACTCGATTCATGAGATCCATAAATACGGCTGGTGCGTTGGTTAGTCCAAAAAGCATAACCGAAAACTCGTAGTGACCATACCGTGTTCTGAAAGCCGTCTTTGAAATATCCTCTTCGCGCACTCTTAGCTGATGGTAACCGGATCGCAGATCGATCTTCGAGTAGTAACTCGATCCTTGGAGCTGGTCAAACAAATCATCAATTTGGGGTAAAGGATAACGGTTCTTGACCGTCACCTTGTTCAACTCCCGGTAGTCGATACACATTCGGAAAGTCCCGTCCTTCTTTCTGACAAATAAGACAGGGGCTCCCCATGGCGATGAGCTAGGTCGGATAAAACCCTTATCCAACAAATATTGCAACTGAGTGGACAGTTCCTGAAGCTCCGCCGGTGCGAGCCGATACGGGGCTCGTGCTATGGGTGCTGCACCGGGTGTCAACTCGATTTGGAATTCGACTTGACGAATAGGAGGGAGTCCAGGCAAATCCTCCGGGAAAACTTCCGGAAAATCTCGCACAACAGGTATATCTTCAATTCGCTTCTCCTCCGCGGGTTTCTCAACAATCTGTGCCAAAATTGCCGGATGACCCTTTCGTAGATACTTCTGCGCCTTCATGAGGGTAATGACGCTGGTGGTCATGCCGCTTCTCTCAATAGTAGTTAATTTCCAATACAAAGTTTCGTATTCAACACCACCATGCTTCTATTTGCAGTGCTTGTTTTAAAAAACAGTGCCATATGGTTAAGAACTCGCTAAGCGCTGCCAAGTCGGATGACTGTGGAGTTGCGAATACTCAGCCTAGGCGGGGAGTACTCGTATACTCGAGAGTATTCAGACATTGTAAATTATACAAATATCAATTTCTCGGAAATTGTATGCGTTTCAAATATTATAAGATAAACTAATATGTATTACAAAAAAAAACATGAATATTAATATAAATCAAAATGATGCATTTTCAGATACTAAAGTATTTCAAAAATTGATATTCATTCTTTAATATTTTTGGCTGACTAAGTCCGAGTTGACCACCTAGATCTGAGTCCGAGTGATATAGACCAAGTTAAAGAAAATCGCATCCTTCCGTTTACCCGACTTTTTCCGAACCAAGTTTAATACTTGAATGTGAGTACTTTCATACCCCGTTTTCCATCTTTTGTTTTTGGGGTGACATTTCATACTTATTCAACTAAATGCTTTATACTTGAATCTTAAACCACAAACGTTATTGTATACTTTACTTAAATAATTGCTCGATTTGGTGTTCTATGATTATATGCCTATGTGTTTATCGCTTTTGGTTGGTGGAACTATAAAATCGTAGTCTATTTGGCATCCCCTTATAGCAAGGTGTCGTTAACGTATTGCAATTAACGATAACTATAAAATCCTAGCCTATTTGGCATCCCCTTATAGCTAGGTGTCGCTAACGTAATTCTATTAGAGATATCTATTTATCCAAGTTATTGCTTTTATTTATTACTGAGGATTTTTAACAAACAGTTCAAATGCATATAAACAGTTACTAAAAACATATGAAACTAAATGAGATCACCCTGCAATTCGGTTCTTGGGTTTCTTTAACAATAAGATCAGCAGATAGCGGGTCTTTGACGACTTCGTTTGACGCCGAAGCCCTGGCGCAGAGTGATAGCTTTCTTTGGGAATAATGAGATAACTGGTGACATGTATGAGAAATTGAGAGAGAAGTGAATTGCTTGGTGGGTTTGAATGAATAAGGCGAGCAGATTGAAGTACTTGGAAGAGAAACAATAAAAGATTTTGAATATAATAAAGTTGCAGGAGCTGAAGTGCAGAGCTCCATTGTTGAGGATGATAGCAGTTCAGTTCAATTCAATTCAGTGGATAGAATATGATATTAAAATACGGTTACCGTTTCTCAAATGGTCCGGTTTTGTTCTTTTTATATCTTTGGGTAAAGTATTATTTGGTCCTTGTTGTTTGAACTGTTTTATATAGGCATTGAAGTAAGGTTAAAACCAGCAAAGCGAACTGAAATGGAATAGTTATGTGCAATCCGATTCTCAGTTTGGTTTGATTTGATTTGGTTCGGGTTTGAAACTAGAGTTGTTGTATTAACAGCATCACCAATGAGTTGTTTCTAAAAATAGCTTCTGCCAATGTGGAGAAGACAAAAACGTTAAAGTGGCCTATTGTCAACAGCTTTTGTGATTTTTATCAATTTAAATATAATATAATAAAATAAAATAAAATAAAACAAAATCTAAGAAAGAGTCAGACTCCCTACCCCTGTTAAGAAATAGGTGTCCCCGATAAATATAAAGAGAATATGATGTTTAGATGTTAATCATCTTCTAGTCAGGTTACGAATATATGATGGGTGATGGTGTTGGGGTGACCAGGGGCAGATCTACGTATAACGATGTGGGTTCACGGGAATCTACTGAGTTTCGGATTTTATATGGAATGCCTATATAAAATGTGAGAGTGACCCCACATATATTTTGTGAGTGAACTCGTTAACAAACTTTATCCATGGTCTAGTAGTATACATCCCATGTTTTCATTTTGAAAACCCAGGTTCGCATCCCTCCGTAATGGCTTTTGTTCTTTTTATTTCTTTAAACGGTTAATTAATTAGGCTCATTTGCAAGCCACAATAGAACAGAACATACTGAGCCACATCATTTAAACTCCATCAACCTCTAACACAGTCACCTTAAACTCCATCAACCTCTAACACAGTCACCGTTGTAACTTTTTCCTTTTTGTTTAATTGTTCTTTTGACTTTTGATTCTACTATTTTCGTTTATTTGTAAGTATTAGAATTAGAATGAACAATGAATGAATGACTTTGTTGGAATTTGTTAATTGAATTGGTGATGCTTATTGTTTTGCTCACCAACTTTAAGTAAACTTGTTCTTGTGCCTTTTGTAGCCAAACATTATGAAAATATTAATTTTTCTAATGCACCAAATTTAATGAATGTTGTTGGGGCATGTTGCAAACGAATAGATTTGATAAGAGAAAGTCAAAGAGAAAAAGTGGAATAGATTTGCAAACTAATAGATTTGACCATCTTATTTGAATTTTGTATTTGTGTTTATTAATTTTAATTATGACTTTTGTTTGTGTTATTGCATAATATTTTTATTATGTGATTATCCTTAACCGGCCCAAACTATTGAAACGACCTGCAATTTCAAACCAACCTAAATAGTGAACTCACTGGAAAAATTTTCTGGATCCGCCACTGTTGGGGTCAAGGAGAAGTTAGTCAATGACAACTTATACATGTCGATAACGTGAAATAATGATCATTGCTTGAGTTGTTGAAACATAATTTTAATGTTTAAATGAACTTAATTAAATGGAAAGTTATCATGTGTACGATGAAGTAGAATCAGTTCTGGTTCACTTAAATTGCAATTTCACTTAAATGCTACAAATTAAAGATTGACATTGTATTCTTTTTATGTTAACCAAATACATAAAAACCAAATAATCACATAGACCATAGTACAACACGATGACGTCTCTTCATAATAAAATGATATCTAGACGATTCAGCAATAATCCACAATGATTTATAAAAGTTCAATCACATAGTGACATGGTATACGGTTTCTATATAGAGGAGTGACCATCATTTGTGAATTAGAAAAATTCCATCTTTCAAACTAAACACAACCGTAAACATTTACTAGATCAAGAACACAATAGCCTAAAAAAGTTCAAACATGTCAAAGTACAAAGTCTTATAGGTGATGATTAAAATCCCTAACTCGTTTGTGATTACAAAATGCTTAGCTGCCGATGTTCGGTTTATTGATTTTTGTGGTATTTAATTCATAAAAATTGATTATTAATTAACTAGACAGTAATCAAGTCTTTAGTGTGTCTCAATAATTTGTTCGTCCTAAAATTGCGGAAGCATGCCCCCAATCGTGAATGCCTTGAAACTAACAATAAATTCCTTAAACTCGGTGAAATCAGTAAATTCATCAAGCCTTACATTAACCAACACCCCATTTGTCGAAATTATATTGCAAGACACATTGAAAACATCAGTCAAGTTCTATGAAGGGGTGACAATTAACCGGGTTTCGGTGTCTTTTTCTTCAGCTTTTAGCTCCATTTTCTTTGCTCCAATGTTTTTTTCACACAAGTTAAACGAAGTGACATATTTCACATATAATATGAGTGAAGGGTTGTTTCGTCGATAGCATTATCTGATGTGGGATGCGTAGTAGCTGTTGTCACGGTAGGGGTCCCTAAGGCGGGAATTGTCCTAAAGTAGCCATAGCGTTGATTGCTCTCCTTGTTCTATTGTATGGGCGAATTATCTTAACGAAAGCTTTCTTTTTGGCCCTCGTGTGAGGGTTGTCATAACTTGTGTCTATCCGCTGTTAAATGACTTCACTTAATAGAGTCCTAAGGGCAGTCTCTTTGAGAAGGGGCCATGTTAGTTTTTATTAGCTGTCCCAGGGAAAAGAGTAAGTATTGGCTGTTGGCATGTCCGAGCTAAGATCGGTTGAGGCGGGTAAGGTTGCCTAGCTTACTTGGTAAAGGACTCCTTTCTTTAGTTTAGCGGCCATGGATCGATTCTAGGTGTTTCACTTGTATACCCCTATTCTCAGAGTTCACGTTCTGATCTAGCAAATCAACTTTTCAGAGAAGTTCCTTAGTTTTTGGACAAGACAGGTGGGAACCAGGAGGTAACGCGTCTGTTAAAGCAATCGGGCAAATGCGTGTATACTAGCTTACTAACAGTAGCAGTTTTCATCCAATACTAGCTTTCGTTGAAATTCTCCCCCTCACGTTAAGCTTCTCCCGTTGTTCATTTTGAATTATCACTCTTATACCACTTTTGGATATAGTTGTATGGGCATATGAACGAGGCTTTGAACTTCAAAGATCAACATCAAGTAACAAGGTTACCACAAACAGAAATAAACTCAATGTGATCATCAAATAATCTTCAATTCTTAACTTGAGTCTTTTACTTGATTTGAAGCTAACCATTTGCAATGAAATTCAAAGATTTTTACTCCCCCAATTTCGTTGCAATTGTCTTTAATAAATGTGTCTTCAAATCAAGTGTGGGTGAAACAATCTTGACCATCCTTATCAAGATTGTAAAAATCTGAAAATAAACATATTCATATGTTGGTTGACACTAAAAGTGATTAAATCCTTAAGCTTGGTCAACACTTGTTCTTGTAAAGCTTTTGATGAAGTCGGGAAATTGGATGAGGTTTGAATTCCATAAGCTTGTTGATGATTGGAGAAAAATTACCAAAATACCCCTGAGTATATATCTTCCGTAGAGAACAGCTTGGTCAAACGGTCAACGGCACCAAAAAATCTCAAAAGTTTATTCAAAACCTTGAAATGTTTCACACACAAACTTTCTGTTCCCGAGCAGACAGTGTGCTTGGGAGCACTTCACTAGCACAAAGTGTGCTCGGAAGCACTTCACTAGCACAAAGTGTGCTCGAAAGCACTTCACTAGCACAAAGTGTGCTCGGAAGCACTTGTGATTTTTCAATTTTTTTACTAGCACAAAGTGTGCTCGGAAGCACTTCACTAGCACAAAGTGTGCTTGGGAGCACTTCATTAGCACAAAGTGTGCTTGGGACTTAAAAGATAGTTTTCTTGAGAAGACAATGAATATGCTCTGGGTTTCACAAAGTGTGCTTGAATTTGATGTGCTCGATATAAGACGTGCTCGAGACATCAAAACTTCATTTCTGCATCATCAGTTACTGATTTTCCCTAGCAGAACCAGCTCGAATATTCACTTTGCGTCTGCTGCAACAAGCAATGATGAAATTGCCTTTAGTACCTGTTCATTCTTGACTTGTACATTCTCCTTATCAGTTTGTACCATCGGCAATATTTTTCAACACACATCTACTGTTTGTGCAGCACGAGCACACAAAACCCTAATTATTCAGATCCAGAAACAAGTTTCGTAATCTGAAATAAATCATTCTAGCACCATCCAAGTCATCTCGAAATCAAAGAAACCTATCTTCATAACATCAATCAACCTTTTCAGATCTGGAAATCATCAGATGAACAGAGTCGCCCCAAAACGGGCCAAAAACAGTTTTACATCAGAGCTAGACCGTTATGACAAAATAAACATGAAATTGATGTTGGATCTCCGAACGATTCATCAAACCAAACATCAATCCACATACTTTTCTCCAAAACATCAAATAATTTCAAAACCCCCAAAAATAATTTCAAGGAACTTCATCGTTTAACGTCCATGGTGGATTCAAGAGCGAAATGAATTAGTTCAGCGGTTAGTCTGAACGATTCGGTAACCCGTGCTTTGATACCAATTGTTCTCTTGAATACTCAGCAAAATCATCTCTGAATACAATGTCTTTCAATTGTCTACTCTGCATAATCACCTTCAAAGACTCAGAGGCTGAGTCAAAGTAGAGAGTTCTTGGAAGATCCACATTTTATTTTGGTCTTGTCATTCTTTGGGATCCTGTTCTACTTGACTCACCCCTTTGTGCTGATATGTGCTGCCTTGAGATAGGAGGCCTAAATGGAATAGACTTCATAGGTTTGCTAGGCCTATATATAGCAAAGGCTTTCATATACATTGATTCAATTAATTCAGCAGGGTAGTTGATTAGATCTTAATAATCACACACAATCTTACAATCAAGTCATAACTCACACAATAAATGTGTCGACAAGAGAGTTAATGGCAGTTGCTATTTTAGGAAAGAAAACCGTTTGTTAAAGGCGGAATCAATAACAAACAGTGTAGTTGCTAAAACATCAATAACAGGTAACTAACACACAAGAATCACTCAAAATATTTCCATTCATATAAACATGTCATACAAATGTTAATCGATCTAGGGTTTCTTGATGGAAAGTTATGTACGTACTATTCTATGACAGTCGTCACGCTCAACAAATATTCTCTCAATAGTCTCTATCTGTGTGTCTATCTGTCATTAAGGCGTGCCCTAAAATATTCCTTTTATAGGCCTGACACCTCAAGACAGCTGTCATTCCATCTAGAAACCCTAAATATAAAATACATATTCAAATTACATATTCAAAACTATGTTAAATGTAAAAACAGGTCTTCCGGGTAAACTTTGCATAAGTTGTCTTTTCCGGGTAGGCTTTAGCCTTGTCTTCTTCGGGTAGACCTGGTAACCTTAAAGTGTGCTTGGAAACAGTTTCCCGGGTAGGCTTTACTTAGAGTATTTTCCAAAGGAAAATACTTACCTAGCAGACCTCAATCTTCTTGATCATATCAGACTTTGCCCGATATTATCTTACAAGCAACCTTGTTCTTCAATGGTCCCTTCAACACTTTGCTAGAAAATAGCTTATTAGCAAAGCGTGCTAGGTAGCACTGTACCCTACTTGAGTTGAACCCTGCCCGATGTTTCTTGAGATATATCTTTACTCACATCAAGCTTACTCGGACCACTGTATTATTGATGAATACCTTGCCCGATCTTCCAATCACTTGCCTTCATGAGCTTGGTTATCCAAGAGCTTACCCGGAGGTAAACCTTACTCGGCTATGAAGAACAATCCTGCTAGACATAGTGAACCCTACTCGGGTATACACTAAAGAAGAATTCTAGAAGATAACCTTGCCCGATGGATGAAATACCTTGCTAGGGTAAGAAACCTTACCCGGGAATCCAAGTGTGCTTGGATTCCATACTTAGTGATTTCCAGGAGGTTGAGAAGATTCCAATCTTCCTTGTACTTCACTTAGGTCAAATCTTTGACTCAACAATCTCCTTCTAGATTGGAACACCTCAGTTGTCCCAAAAAACTTCTACAGTTACTTACACATAGTTAAATACACATCAAATCAAAATCAAACTTTACATATTCAAAAACATAAACAATTACATATTCAGAATTCTATCCGAAGACATTACAAATCAAAGCCTATTCTAAGATATCTTTATCTTCTCCTTGCATCATAGGCTGCTTGTCTTCTTTCCACTCTGACCGTTCCTGCCCTTTGCTGAAATATTGATAAAATTCGTTAATGAGTGTGATTTTCTGGTATTCTTAGTTCAACAATATCCCTCAAATCTTCTTCATGTAGAAAGGTCAGATCATTGTCAGTTTTGATGATCGCCAAGATGAGTCCTTCTGAGTTTCGTAACAGGTAATGGCCTTCATTTTCTGTATATTCAATCATAGCTATTCGGCCATTCTTTTGGACCTCATAGTTGGGTCTGATCATCCTTCTTCTCATATTGATACATGTATTTAAGTTAGACAAGGGATTTGCAGTCCTTAGTTTTGACAAATAAGCATGTTCTGCATCCTTTATCTTCCTCATTCGGGTTATCCTTTTTGTTCTTTCATGCTTGCTAATCTCCCATTTCTTCCTTTGACTTAGTAGAGGAAAACCCTTCTCAGCTTCAGACTTCAGATACTTTGAGAGTTCATTTTGCTGTCTCCCAGCCAACTTATTTCTATCATGATAATCATATAAGTTCAGTGTGGCCATTTTCTCCAATTGTTCTCTTGAATTCTCAGCAAAATCATCTCTGAATACAATGTCTTTCAATTGTCTACTCTGCATAATCATCTTCAAAGACTCAGAGGCTGAGTCAAAGTAGAGAGTTCTTGGAAGATCCACATTTTATTTTGGTCTTGTCATTCTTTGGGATCCTGTTCTACTTGACTCACCCCTTTGTGCTGATATGTGCTGCCTTGATATAGGAGGCCTAAATGGAATAGACTTCATAGGTTTGCTAGGCCTAGATATAGCAAAGGCTTTCATATACAGTGATTCAATTAATTCAGCAGGGTAGTTGATCAGATCAGCAAATTTTTCACCTGCATCTTTGCACAGTTTAATAATCATATTGACTACTCTGGGATTTTCCATTAGTCTCGCAGGTACAAATATACCATCAACGAAACTTCTAGGGTTTTCACCCTCCAACAGGACTTTCTCCCACTCAGCCTTTTGCAAGTAAAATAATTCTTTCAACTCATACTTATCCAATGCATCAAAGGCATTCTCATTCATTCCCTTCTGGTTTACCATTATACCCCTAAGAATTCAAATCATTTCTGCATTTTCCCAAGGAACAATAGGTTCATTAACTGGTTCAGGTTTCACTTTCATTGGGATTGGGGTTTCATCAGTTTCAGCCCTTTTTGTTTCTTTCTCAGCCTCTTGTTTCTTCCTCAAGGTTATTAATTTTCTCTTCTTTTTAGGAGGCTCAGGCTGTTCTTCTCTTGATCTCCTTTTAGATGACTCAGGTTGCGTTCTCTCAATCTTATCAGTCAGTTCAGCATCCCTTGCAAGTTGTTCTCTTTCTTTTCTCTGAACATCTTCTCTTGTTGTGTTGTATAGTTTTTCAAGATCATCAAATTTGAAATGGGTCAAGTCTTTTTCAGAGAAATTGTGCTTTCTCAGATAATCTTTGAATTTTAGACTGTCCCTGTTCTTCTTTTCCACTCTCTTCTTTTCTTCTTTTTCTTCATTCTGAATTTTCTTTTTCAAATAATTAAACTCTTGTTCAACCATTTCTTTAGTCATTGATTCTACAACGTTTGGAGTTATTCCATGTTCTATCAAGTATCTGCACTTTCCTCCATATTTGTTATAAAGTTTTTCAAGTCTTTCCTTTTCATTTGCAGTTTTCAGCTTAACTCTTTCAAATTCATTTACTTTCTCAGCATCTCTGGTTTTTTAATAGACATCACGAAGTTGCTCAAAGTTGTAGTGACTTAAATCTCTTTCAGAATAGTTGTGCAAGCTTAGATACTCTTTGAATCTTTCACTTTCTCTATTTGCTTTTCATTCAATCTCTTATCATTTTCTTTGTCCAACTTGTTCTGCAACTCCTCATCCGTTAAAGAAACTAGTTCTTCAAACTTGAATCCATGATACATCAATTTGATTACCAATGGATTTTTCTTTTTAACATCAACCAAAATCTGCTCAATGTTTTCCCTTTGATTTTCAGTTATTGTAACTTGTTGGGACACAATATTAGCATCTTTATCCACTTTACCCTGATCATCAACATCATTGTCATCTTCATATTCATCTTCCTCTTCAGTTGATTCGTTCAAAGCATCAATTGTTGGTTCATCAGCAGTTGGGATATCAGGAATTGGAACATTTGGCACTCCTTCAACTACTTCCTCAGGCCTTAGGCTTTGCAGAGGAATAGCTCTAATTGGACTTGCTTTTTCATTTGGGGTTTCAACAAAACATTTATTCTTTTAATCCCATCTCCCCTTCTTGACTGATTCAGCTTCTCCCGCCTGATCATAAGTCTTTCTCTTTCTGGTATACTTCTATCCATATCTTGAATCATCTTTACATTCCCAATAAGATGGGTTCTTTCTAATATCTTCTCTTATTTGTTCAGCCCATTTGTTTGCAAAGATTGTTTCAATTGATTTACCAATTTCTTCTTCAACATTAATCTCCATATTCACATTTTTTTGTAGACTCAGCTGTTTCACGGGTTTCTTTTTGGGTTTGAAACATGCTTAGCACCATAGCTAAAGAGTTATCCACTTCTTCAGCTCTCTTTAAATTTATCAGAGTCTCTATCACTTCCTGATCCTCAGCCTCATCTTCATCAATCATTTTGTTAACATTGGCTTGATCAATTAGAGTTTTCTACTCTGCCAATTCTTCAGGATTCAAGGTCTTGGAAATTATTTCCCTTTCTCTTGTTTCTCTCACAACATTTTCAAATTCTTTCCTGGCAGCAGCAACAGGTTCATCTTTGTAACAACTCGGACGTTTCAAAAATTTAATATTTATATTAAAAAAACCGACCCACTTCAATTTTCGGGTTATTTTAAATAACATATATCATTTAACGAGTTATTTGATCATTATAATATTATTAATTAATATATTATATATTTATAACTTTCAAAGTTTGGCAAAAAAATATCTTCCAAACTAAAACTTTTAACACATATTGATTCCCTCCTCTAACCCTAGAGACTAAAGTGCAAGTTCATTGCATAGCCCATCAAATCTGGATGTCCAAGATCCAACTTGTTAACTCGTTTCTATATTATTAGAGCCGATTACGATTTTGATATAAACGATCATACCAATCCAATTAAACTTGCAGATCTCATCCTTACACCGTCGTCGTCCTAACCCCTACAATTAATTGCATCAACGCCGCTGTTTAATCGTGTTCTTCATCGTCTTTTGGCCGGCTGCTGTACAGTCCGATTTACCCACCCACTTTCACATATTAAGGTAATCAATCACATGGTTATGATCGCAATTTCTTGTTCTTCAATAACCCTAAGATTAATTTGATCAAATATAACGAATTGGATTAATTCAATTTCTAGGGTTTGTATAATCAATAGTGTTATTAACTGTTGCTGTTTATATTTAAAAGAAATTGATTCACAATCGCTCGTCGCTGTAGCTCAGTTGGTTAGACAATTGGTTAATGGGGTGGAGGTCGTGGGTTCGACCCCCTGCACCCCGATATTTTAGATAATGTTTGTTACTTTTTTATTTAGAACATTTAATAAATATATTAATATAATTAATAACCGATTAAAACCATTTTAATGAAAACCGGCTTTGTAATACTTGTTTTCTCACGACCTATGTCCGTATATGTATGTATACGTATATTTAGATATTCATATATGGTATATCTATACGTGTATATATATATATATCTTTACACGAAAACTAATATTTATGATTTAATATATATATATAAAAGGTGAACCTTATATATATTTATATAATTTAACAAACTTATAGTTTTTTTTAAAGATGTATTTATTTCATACAATATTTTCATATAATAGAATATTATATTAAATATTATAATATACTTTTAAAAGGATTTATAAAGACTAATAAATATTTTTAAAGAGGTATTTTATTTATACAATATTTTTATATAATAAAGTATTATAACATACTTTATTTGTAATTTAACAACTAATATTTTTTCTTATAATATGACTTAATAGCTTTATAATTATCGAACTCGCTTATCCGATCTAGTTCATTAACTTAGCATATCCACGTTCTATTTTTCCTTATTAGGCCTTATCATCAACGCGCGTGATCCGCTTTCGTCATTATTATTGTTATCTATTCACTTTTGTTCGTCTGTTGAGGTGAGTACCACATTCCCCTCTTTTTACTCGTTTTCATACTGTTTTGGGGACATATGTGTAAAACTTATATTTCTCATATATACTTATACTCAAAACTGCAACTATTGTCTTATGTGTTAACAACTTATACCTTACTTGTTTATGTGCTTACATGCTTTACGTGAATCGCATTCGGAGAGGTCCAACATAATCTCAGAATAGTATGATTATACGCCAGTCGTTATAGCCTTTGTGCTTCTCGACATCTCAGTTATACTTGCTCATTTGGTTAATTTGTTATTCTCATATGACTTGTTGCAGCTACGTATTTTGTTATATATACTATATGTACAACTAAACTGGTGTGTTGCTCACTCAACATGTGTTGTTGACAAAATTCTATTTTAAACGTATATGCAGGTTATCGTAGAAATTTAATGCGGGTTGGTGAAGACTTAATGAAGAATTTAA
Source organism: Bidens hawaiensis (assembly GCF_021521415.1). Classification (NCBI taxonomy): domain Eukaryota; kingdom Viridiplantae; phylum Streptophyta; class Magnoliopsida; order Asterales; family Asteraceae; genus Bidens; species Bidens hawaiensis. Next base: position 2,767,050 of record NW_027491154.1, read on the forward strand.
GTTAGAAGATAATTAATCAAGATCATTTGTGATATAAGTTGTATTGATGCATGATTTTGGATTATGTATTTGTTGTATTTGATTTATTTGAAAACTTAATTTAATTAATAGATATTGTCATTTTAATAATGCATAATAGTAACCTTTGAAAAGCTGTGAGCAATCAGTTCGCCCCGGCATTTCCACCGTAGGTTGGGGTGTGACAATCTTCTTCCATATTCAACTTTTCTTTAACAAGATCTGCCTTGACAGGCTCTTCTTTATAGACTTTTTCTTTTCCTTTTTCCAATCTTCTTTTCAATTCTTCTTCAGTTTCAGAGACATATTCATCAATTTCTTTGTCCAACAGATCCATCTCTACATCATGCTCTACCCTCTTGGAGCTTTCAGGTTGTTCAACTTCGGGTTCAGTTAGTGTAGGCTCCTTAGTAGCAGCATTATCATTAATAATTACATCAGTTTGTTCTTCAGTCAAAGTATTAGTGGCTTCATAAGTGGTAGCCACATTTTCATCAAAATTCAACATTTCATCTTCAACCTCAGTCTCCTTCTCTCCTCTTCCCTCATCCTCATCTCTGTTCAATACATTCAAAATTTCTTTATTAGCATCATAGTTCTGCTGATTTTCTTCAGACTCATCAGCTTCATAGTCCTGTTCTGATATTAGTCTTTCACTACTTTCTTTAGAGGCTTCATATGCATTCAATAAACAAGTCAAACCGTCATAGATTGACATTACTCCAGCCTCTATCATCACAACATCATCAGTCCTTACAACAGCATTAGTTGGCTCAATTATATTCTCCCTCTATTTTGGGGCAGCTGAGGTCTTCTCAACCTCCTGCTCCAGGGTTTGAATTCGTTCATGAGTAACAGCCAACTGAGCCTTCAACTCATCATTTTCTTTTCTTAACTTAGAATTTTCTCCCTTCAGATCAATGTTGTGGCAAATAAGGTCAAAATTTTCTTTGTATTAGAAAGGCATTTGAAGGAGGTGTATCGGATGGTGATGTTTGAGTTTGGTGTTGTGTTTGAGGTTGGAGTTGGATTTCAGGTTGGGGTTGGGTTTGGATTTCAGTTTGGGGTTGGAGTTGGATTTCAGGTTGGGGTTGGGGTTTGATTTCAGGTTGGGGTTGGGGTTGGATGTGAGTGGGTGGTGATTGAGTAATTTGATCATTTATTAGTGGAGAGGAATGTGGTGGAGTTTGGTTTAGGGTGGGTGGTGGTGATTGGTTTAGGGTGGGTGGTGGTGATTGAGATGGTGAAGCTAAAGGTGTGGATGGTGGTGTTGGGATCGGTTGGTTTCCCCCCCTGAACAAGTAAATCATCAATTATAGCTCCTCCAGCTCCTCCTTCATTTCCATCATCATTATCATCATCACTATCCTCAACTTCCAACTCAGCATCCTCCTCTTCCTCCTCTGAGCTCTACTCAGCAACTGGCATAATATCCAAGTCATGGTTCATTAACCATGGCAAAATCTCAAACGGAGTGTTTGGATTAAATCTGTTGGTACTTCCCGATTCACAATTCGTTTATATGTGTTGGGATTCTGCAGAACATGAGTAGTGCCAATGGTGGGTAAATCATGTAACTCCCGATAATCTGCAGAAATCTAGGATATTGCAGGAATCTGTCCTTTTCAGCCTTCTTCAAATTTCCTACCATTCCATCAAAAATCATCTTGGAGAAATTAAATGGTAGATCATAGATGATAGCAACAGTGGCGTTTGCTAAGTCACGACTCATTAGAGTCCATGATCCTTTCCTCGGGGCAAATCCCTGAATCGCATGATAAATCAGAAATATGTATAGCATAGGGAACATGCCCCTTTGAAATTGTCCATCGTGCACTGTCCCCTGATATCCCATTGTTTGTACAAAAATTCTCAGCAGATGATCAGTATTGAAGTTGATCGGATTGTGGTCGTCATCATGCAACTGCAAGCATCTTCTGATTGATCGTTCCGTTATACGAATTTCTTGTCTTGCCACTGTAGCCTCAATCCTTCTACCGTTTACATCATCATACAATCTGGCTGATCACCAGAAATCAAGTGAATGATTTCTATAAATGACTGGGCACTCGGTCAATGCAAAACGGATATTTGATCGTAACAACCACGTTATCATCATAGCCACCTCCGCATTGTCAGGAGTAATTTGCAACAAGGCACACATGTTGTGCTTTTGTTCAAACGGATATCTAGGATTTTCTTGATTCGCCATATCTGAATACACAAACAAACATATTCAAAGTAGAAATTAGACATAATGATCATACCTTTAAGCAATTTCAAATTATAATATTGAAGAAGAAAGAGAGAAATGTCATTAAGAACCTGTTCTTCGACAAGTTTATAACCTACACATAAAACATAGATTTAGTAAACATGAATAATAATGACCCATTAGTACATAATTGTGGTTGGAAAGTGTTTAATTAAAGCTTACCGAAGCGGATTATGAGGGCTGATAAATTAGGGTTAGGAATTATTATGAATGCGATAAGTCGGTTAAGGTTTCTTGAGAGAGCAATCAGTGGAAGGAGAGAGAGAGAGAGAGGGAAAATAATGTTGAAAAACTTCTCTCACTCCTTCTTATATACCTTTTGAAAGTGGGTTTTAAATGCATTTTGTCGTTTAGTGTGTTAATTGCTGTCAAATAATTATCTTATCCATTAAAAAGTTTAACACCTAAAAACCTTACCCGATAAAAGTTATCACACTGTACCCAAAAAAGTTCATTATATATTAGACAAGGTTTGCCCGGTCCCTTCCACATACAAAGATTGCTCTATTTACTCAATTAAAAGTATATTTTAATTATGTGAAGAACACTTACTTCAAATACATGATTTCTTGAGAGCTGAATCACAAGATAGATAATCAAGTATATAATATCAAGTAGGCAACCTTGCTAGGAATCAGTTAAGATGCCTAAATAAATATTTCAAACATACTTATAACCTTACCTGAATAACATAATAATACAGTTAAGCACGTACCTTACCCGAATAACTTAGTCTATCGCAAACCTTACCCATAGATAGTTTACATATTCAATCAAGTATACTCTGATGCAAAGTATGCCTGATAAACATTCAATAGTACAAAGTGTGCTAGGAGTGTATTCCTAACTCAAAGTGTACTCGGAAAGTCAAGTTGAATTTACCAAGTACATTAAGGGAACATTTGAGAAATCAAAGTGTGCCCGAAATATAAAGTGTGCCCGGGAAACAAGGTTTACCCGAAAACACTTGCAATTTCAAAGAATCATAATCACAAAGGCACATAGCTTGCTAGAAATGAATTTAAACAGTAAAACAAACACTTAAGTGTGCTATAAAGCTCAAAGACACTAAAAGCTTGCTAGAATCACATCCAGTTTACAAAACTTGCTAGACTATCACAGTAAATCACAAAGCTTGCTAGAATATCATATTAAATATCAGGTATGCCAGGGAACTAAACTAAACAGCTAAGTCTACCCGAAAAACTTCAAATCATCGAAGCATACCCGAAAATGACAAAACTTAGATAAAAACATCTAGGTGTGCCCAGAAAGGTTATAAAACATCAAACCTTACCCGAAATTACATAATCAACCTTTTTGCAGGTAAAATGCAACACTGTATGACTTAAACACAATATCAGTTATATTTATCGTTGAAAAATCATTGTTAAAGAGCAAATGGTGCATTTAGAGATCAAATTTCAGTTATGGTTCTTTTCAAAATGATTTCTTTCTTTTGCTAAAAAGATCTCAATAATGGAATCATATTGACTAAGTAGCTTTCTCAATACTTCATTCTCAATATTATTATGACAACATAGGCAGGTCAACAGCAGGTCTAGACTTAACATGAATTTCATCTCTTTGGTGATATGATTTAGTTTCATTTAATATGCATGATTCTTAATGGATAACACATGTTGTATTATGATGCTCCTTATCTATTCTCAAGGCTTATTTGGCTTTCTCCAGATCACCCCAATTTGACTTTGACCCCTGGATTTGGTCAAAATTTTAATGACAGAACATATTTAAAAAAAAATTGGATTTTTCTTTTCAAAATATACAAACATATATACGTTGGACTTACATGTCACGCTAGTCGGACTTACAGGCCTTTCATTCAGGATGTTTAAAGGACTTATATTATTGGCTCTACCCCTGTAGTTCTAGAATTAACCCTCATGTTTGCATTTTCTTTTAAAAATTTTGTGAACATTAATCAACTTTTGGTTGATAAAATATTTAAAATCATGCAGTTCATAGTTGTTCTTTGTCATTCTTTTAAATCAGACATTTCATTTTGGTGACCAAATACCAACAGGCTTGTATATGACTGGATAATCACTTTTCTGCCTATCATTTGGAAAGATTTATATAGGAACATGCATAGATAACAATGTAACTCCACATAAGACATAGCAGTTTCTTTATGTTTATATCACCTTAGATTTTACACATCATGAGAAAGCAACCATACATGTTAATGACTGTACTAAGTGCCTTTTTGGCCTATTAAATCCATATGATTGGCTAAGTAGTCAATGTACTATCATTTCCCATATTAAAACAGTTTTAAATTCAGTCACCCCAATATCTCCTATTTGACAGGTAAATGGCTATCCTGTTTGACCACAAGTGGTCAACAGGACCAAACATATATGTGAGTACATGTCCTTTCAAAACAGAGTTATTGACATAATTTTAAGTGAGAGAATAGAAAACAAGTTACAATTGCCCCAAATGTTTTCAGTTTTCTAGGTTAATGGCTATCCTATCAATCTGAGAATAGATGACAGGACCAAACATATACAAGTATATGCCTTTCCAACTTGAGCAAATGACATAATTTTCAGCAAAAGTAACTCTTTGAGACTTTTCATTTGAAAAATTTCTTTTAAGCTTCTTTAAAGCTTGAACTGAATAGTATTATCATATCTCATCACCATTAACAACTTGCTCTGTGTTATCAAAATTAGTTTTGATCAAAAGTTTTTCTTTGCAGTTTCAATTTAGCATAACATTTTGACATGAAAACACATTTGACACAAAACAAGCATAGCATAATCAAATCATGATCATTGAAGACATCATTAAAACAAGCAGACTTAACACATTTCACTTGTCTAACAAATTCTAACAACGTCATCAGATCAGATCAAGCACATAATCAAACAATCATCATGATATCAGATAAGCATATAATTAGTTTTGACAATCCAAACTACTTATCATGACATCCTAGCAGTCAACTGATAAACAAACATAAGCATCAATGATACCTAATTTGCACATATAAACATTTAAGCACATATCAGTCAACATCAAACATGTATCATATTCAAACATATTCACACAACATTCAATATGTGTGACCTCCATTAATATAGTCAATTAGCACATAGAGGCACACAACAAGAACACATCCTTTATCAGACTTCATCAGAGTTGATCATCCCCAGGCTTTCCAAAAGAAAGTTGAATTTGGTTTTGTCAAGTGGTTTGGTGAATAGGTCAGCCAGGTTGTTACTTGTACCAACTTTTTTCATTTCAATCAAACCTTTTTCATTACAATCTCTTATAAAAGACGCCTGATTTCAATGTGCTTAGTCTTAGAATGATGTACTGGATTTTTAACAGTTAAATATGCAACAGTATTATCATAAAAATAGGGGTGTTCAGAAAATTCAAACCATAGTCCAGCATTTGGTTCTGAATCCAGAGAACTTGAGCACAACAAGCAGATGCAACAATGTATTCAGCTTCTGCAGTTGATATTGACACAGTTGTCTACTTCTTGCATTGCCATGACACTAGCCTGTCTCCCATGAATTGACATCCACCTGAGGTTGACTTCCTGCTCATGTTGCATCCATCATAATCACTATCTGTGTAGGCAATCAAATCAAAAGACTGGTTCTTTGGATACAAAATCCTCAAGTCTGGTATTCCCTTCAAATATCTAAAAATTATCTTGACTTCATTCATGTGAGAAACTTTTGGACTTGATTGGAATCTTGCACAGACACAAACAACATACATAATGTCAGGTCTTGTAGCAGTTAGGTACATCAGAGATCCAATTTTGGCTCTATATTCATGTTCGTCCACATGCTCCCCCTTTTATCAGCTATCATCTTTTCTTTTGTGTCCATTGGAGTTGAAGCAGCTTTGAATTCATGACATTTGAACTTATTCAAGATGTCCTACACATATTTAGTTTGGTAAATGAAAATCCCATCAATTTTTTGTTGAACTTGCAGTCCCAGAAAGAAGTTTATCTCTCTCATAGAGCTCATACTGTATTTGGATTTCATTACCCCTTCAAACTCCATACACATTTTTTCATTGGTTGACCCAAAGATGATATCATCCACATAGACTTGTAACAACAGCAAATCTGATCCCTTCCTTTTGTAGAAGAGTGTCTTGTCAATGGCTCCCCTTTGGAGACCATTTTCAAGAAGATGGTTTGACAGCTCATCGTACCATGCTCTAGGAGCCTGATGTAATCCATATAGTGCTTTGTTTAACTTGTGCACTCTGTTAGGAGACACTAGATCCTCAAAACTTGGTGGTTGAGCAACATACACCTCTTCATCAATCTTTCCATTTAGGAATGCAGACTTGACATCAAGCTGGAATACCCTAATGTTCTTTGAGACATCATATGCAAGAAAAATCCTAATAGCTTCAAGTCTTGCAACTGGTGCAAAGACTTCCTCAAAGTCAATTCATTCTTCTTGTAGGCATCCAAGTGAAACAAGTCTAGCTTTATTCTTAATCACAATACCCCTCTCATCCCTTTTATTTATGAAAACCCATTTTGTTCCAATTGAATATCTGTTTCTTGGCCTATCCACAAGATCTCAAACATGTAGATCTCTGAACTGAGCCAACTCCTCTTGCATTGCTTCTACCCAGCTATTGTCCTTTAGTGCTTGAACAATGTTCTTTGGTTCTATCTGGGACAGAAAGAAAGAGTACAAACAGATGTTTGCAGATTCAGAATGACTTCTTGTAACTCTTTCATATATATCTCCAATAATGTTTTCAGAAGGATGATTCTTTTCAACATAAGGGATTTGTACTATCATATCAGCAGACACATTAGTGTCAAGATTGATTCATTGAGATCTGGTTCCTCAATGATCAATTCAGTTTCATCATCATGAAACTCTAGTGCTTCTTCATTATTCTGTCTTGAAGTGGATGCACCATTGTTTTCCATATTCAATCTTTCAAATAGATCTTAAAACCTTGTTGTTGATACAGCTTCCTCTTCACATGCTTGGTTGCTTGGGTTTCCCTCATTCAGAGCTTGATCATTTTGCACTTCTTGATTGTCTTGATTGATGTCTGCATGATCATGTTCTGGACTGTGATTGTTCTCCTGATCATTGTCTTGAACTTGTTCAGCAATTTCACTTGAGGGATCCTTTATAAATGTATATTCCTTCTCTTTATTTGCAACCTTTTTCCATAACTTTTCCAAGTCCAATGTTTTCTTATTTTTCTCTTCAATCACACTAGTCTTGTAGAATGAATCATCAAAGTCTTCAGGATAAATCTTGAATGACTTAATCAATTTTTCATGATCAAACAGCCATGCTGCACCATCAACTGTGTTGAATTGATTCTCACTAAAGATAATGTCAGATGATTCAATTACACTCATATGATCTTTCACATACACCCTGTAAGCTTTTGAGTGTGTAGAGTAACCAACAAAGAAGCAATTCAAGGATTTAGCTTGAAACTTGTTTAAATAGTCCTTGGTGTTCAAGAGTGAACATTTTCATCCAAAAGGCTTGAGAAACTTTATATAGGGTTTTCTATTAAAGAAAATTTCATATGGAGTCTTGTTGTGTCTTTTGTTGAGAAGTACCCTGTTCTAAACATAGCATGCTGTGTTAATGGCTTCTGCTCAAAATGTAACTGGTAGGTTAGCATCTGCTAGCATGGTTCTTGCAGCTTCAATGAGTGTCCTGTTTCTTCTTTCTGCAACACCATTCTGTTCAGGAGTTCTAGGAGCTGAGAATTGCTTTAGTATTCCTTTTTCTACACAAAAGTCTTCAATCACTCCATTTTTGAACTCAGTACCATTGTCACTTCTCATCACTTTAACCCTCTTAACAAGTTGATTCTCAATCCTTGTCACACAGCCCTTAATCAGCTCTGCAGTCTCATCTTTTGTACTCAGAAAATAAACCCAAGTATATCTTGAATAATCATCAATGATCACTAGACAATATCTTTTCTTTCCTATGCTTGGGACACTCACAGGACCAAAGAGATCTATGTGAAGTAATTCAAGCACTTGATCAATTGAATTGGTGAGTTTTGTCTTATGAGATGACTTGTGCTGCTTGCCTTTTTGACATGATATACAATTATCATCCAATTTGAACTCCCTTGTAGGTAAACCAATTACATGTTCACCCTTTCACTTGGTTTAGAATGCCACAAATTTTTCCTGTGGAAACCAAGTTCTTGAGAAATTCATTATCAACTTGCAATTTTGTACCCAACACCTTCTCTTCTACAATCATCTTCTTCAACCCTTCAATCTCAGTGGTATATCTCTTTTGAGCTCTATAACTGCTTATACAATCATCTTCTAGACTTTTAATTTTCTCTTCATTGATCAACTCACTTGCCTCATACCCGTTGATAATACTTTGTTTCCTAAAACACTCACCCTCCAGCTTGCCTACTTTTAAAGTTAATTCATTGATAATTTCATTTAAATTAACTGTAGGAGTAGAGTGTACCTGAGATGAAGTTCCAGCATCTTTCTCAATCAAATCCATAAGTGCAACATTTGCCCTCTTGATGTTATCTGCAATGTCTTCTTCATGATTGCTCCAGTCAAAATCACCCTCATGCTGTGTAGCCAAGGCTACATTTCCTTGATTTCTTGGTTGATTTTGATTAGTTCTGTTTGAGCTGGTTGGAACAGTTTGAAGATTTTGGTTGTTATTTCTTTGAAAATTTTGATTCTGAGGCACAGCTTGTTGATTGTTCATTTGAGGTTGTTGAAAGTTGTTGAAGTTTTGATTGTAGTTGTTGAAGTTGTTGTTGAAATTGTTGTTTCTCTGCTGGTTTTGTTGGTACTGTGGCTGCTAGTTTCTTGACTGGTTCTGAAACCGGTTCACCTGAAAGTTTCTTGGCATGTTGCATTCTCTGGCAAAATGACCTGGCTGTTGGCAGTTATAGCAAGTGGCTTTTGACTTGTCAAAACCAATTCTTTCATTTGGCTCTGATAGAAGTGATCTACCAGTCCTGTTGTATAACCTCTTGCTTCTGAGAGCCAACATGGCAGTTTGCCATTCCAAATCCATGTCCTCCAAGTCATCTGCATCTATCTGCTCCAAATCATCTTGAACAATGCTGGTATGAACCATATTTTTTTTGCTACAAAAGCATTATAAGATTCAGTGAACATTGAGAACAATGCTTGGAAATCAGACCCATGACTTCCATTTCCACCAACAAAAGGTGCATGTCCATTTGCCATTGAAGCTGAATCACTGTCTTCTAATAGTTGAACATTGAACCTTGATTGGTTTTGTGGGTTGCTTGAACTACCACCAACAAAAGCTTTAGGTGTATCAACACCATGTTCAAATGGTTCCTCTATGATGGGAATCTGTTGTTGGTTTTTAGTTGACAAGTTTCCCATGGGTGCAATAAGAGCATTGGTCACCTGGAAGCATGGCTTCTCTTCTTTGATCATTTCATTCTCAATCATTTCAATTTCAGCAGCCTGAAGGAAACAGACTACATCATCCACCTTCAATTCATTAAAGTTTGGCTTTTGAAGAATGAACTTGCAGGAAGTGTACCATTCCTATGGCATTGAATTGAGCAACTTGGTGTTCAAATCAAAATCGGTCATCACATAGTCAGTTGTTCTCAACTCATTAACAATTGCTAGAATCTTTCTAGAATTGACTTCAATCTCTCTCCATCTTTGAACCTAAATCTCTCCAGTTGTTGTTTGAGTCTTTGTTTCTTTATATTTTTCAATTCAGTGTTTCCCTCAAACATTTCAAGGATTGCATCATACATTGCCTTAGCAGTTGTATGATGTGCAACTTTGGTTAAAATCTCCCATGACAGTCCTAGCTTGATCATGGCTAAGGCCCTGTCATCCACCTTCCTCATTCTTTCACGCACAGTTGCAGTTGCATTTGCACATTCAGTAGTATCTTGAGGACCATTCTTAATTGAATTCCACATGTCCACATCGTTATAGCAAACAACTGCTTCAAATAAGACTTTCCATTTCGTGAAATTTTCTTGTCCATTAAATCTAGGTATCTTATTAGTAGACACCTCTTGTTCTTCGTAACCAGACATTTTGAAAAGAAAAATCAGTTGATTAGTAAAAACAGTGAAAATAATCAGATCTGATGTATCTGGTTTGTTTAGAGCAAGATTAAGTAATAAAGATGGGAACTTTGAACAAAACAAGTAAAAGAAAACACCGGTAATATGCAGATCTGGACGGAAATGAAGAACAGAGCAGCTAACGTCACTCTTCAATGAAACAGTGTTCTGCTTACGTCATTGTTCTTCAACAGATCTTCAATCAGCAACAAATTCTTTACCCAAATCAGCAACAAACAAGCTCTGATACCACATGTCGGTCCCGAATAATCACACACAATCTTACAATCAAGTCATAACTCACACAATAAATGTGTCGACAAGAGAGTTAATGACAGTTACTATTTTATGAAAGAAAACCGCTTGTTAAAGGCAGAATCAATAACAAACAGTGTAGTTGCTAAAAGACCAATAACAGGTAACTAACACACAAGAATCACTCAAAAGATTTCATTCATATAAACATGTCATACAAATGTTAATCGATCTAGGGTTTCTTGATGGAAAGTTATGTACGTACTATTCTATGACAGCCGTCACGCTCAACAAATATTCTCTCAATAGTCTCTATCCGTCTGTCTGTCATTGAGGCGTGCCCTAAAATATTCCTTTTATAGGCCTGACACCTCATGACAACTGTCATTCCATCTAGAAACCATAAATATAAAATACATATTCAAATTACATATTCAAAACTATGTTAAGTGTGAAAACAGGTCTTCCGGGTAGACTTTGCATAAGTTGTCTTTTCCGGGTAGGCTTTAGCCTTGTCTTCTTCGGGTAGACCTGGTAACCTTGAAGTGTGCTTGGAAACAGTTTCCCGGGTAGGCTTTACTTAGAGTATTTTCCAAAGGAAAATACTTACCTAGCAGACCTCAATCTTCTTGATCATATCAGACTTTGCCTGACATGATCTTACGAGCAACCTTGTTCTTCAATGGTCCCTTCAACACCTTGCTAGAAAATAGCTTATTAGCAAAGCGTGCTAGGTAGCACTGTACCCTGCTTGAGTTGAACCCTGCCCGATGTTACTTGAGATATATCTTTACTCACATCAAGCTTACTCGGACCACTGTATTATTGATGAACCCTACTCGGGTATACACTAAAGAAGAATTCTAGAAGATAACCTTGCCCGATGGATGAAATACCTTGCTAGGGTAAGAAAACCTTGCCCGGGAATCCAAGTGTGCTCGGATTCCATACTTAGCGATTTCCAGGAGGTTGAGAAGATTCCAATATAACGCCGGGGGCACCCCCCACCCCCCCCCCCCCCGACGTTTTGGGTTTTTTTCCGGCATTTTCTACAAAACGCTTGAATGGCACGCATATCAACAAATCCGACTGTTTCTACATAATCGTTGTTTGAGAGTTGGCTGTCTCCGCTGAAGGTACCGGATGATTTGGTGAGTGGATTGGAGGTATAGATCGGAGAAGAAGGAGTTACAGATTGGTTTATTTTTATGATCGGTGGTGGTGGTGGTGGGTGAGTTATGATGGTGGTGGTGGTTATGTTATGATTGGTGGTGGTGGTTTATGTTATGATCGGTTTATTGTTATGGTGGTGGTGGGTGGGTGAGTTACAGAGAAAAAGGAGTTAGAAGAAGGAGATAGAGATGGCCAGATGGGTGTACTATTTTACCATTTACCATACTTATATCAAATATCAATTCTACCTACCATACTTATATCAAATATTAATTCTACCTACCATTCTACTAATATCGATTGTAAAAATAATAAAAATATTAGATTGTGAAGCAATAAAAAAAACAAAAAAAAAAGTAAAAGTAATTGGCGCCACGTGGCGCATGACGCATAGGGGTAGAAAGTTATGACTACACCCTCTTTTAAAAAAACCATAACTCTAATTGGATGCCACGTGGCACATAATACCAAGAGGAGATGCATTATGATTGGTCTTATAATTATCCGAGTAACCTACACGTGGCAGTTCCAACCCCCAGCTAAACCGAGAAACCAGCTCACGACGTCGTTTCAACCATAAATTAAAATATACTTCAAACACAAGTAACTAAACACACACTTGTACTCCTGTCTGTAAAATCTCTTGTCTACTGAATGGAAGCAATCGGCTCGCGTACTGGCCGTCCATCCTCCCGCTACGGCTCGGCTCCGGTCATAACCGGACCGGTGAGACGGTGGCAGAAGCAGTGGGTCAATGTCTCATCGTCATCTTCTTCTTCTTCTTCAGTCTCGTACAACCATAGCAACAGTAACTCCAACTCTAATGCAACCACCACCACCAACAACAACGTTGTTTCTGTTATACGAGTTCGCCGGTGGACTCCTGTTCCGACTACTCAGTCCGGTGGAGTATCGGAACCCGTAGCGGAAGAACGGCCGAGGCGGAAGCTACGTTATGCACCGGCAACCTCAACTTGAATATTAAGTCTAGGGTTTTATGTAATTGATTATTGCAAATTATTCAAATTATAAGTAAGTTACTCGTGAAATTGATAAACGTTAAATATTATTGAGTCTACAGAATTGGATGTTATAGACTTATAGTTTACACGGATCAAACACCCGGTTGCCTGCATCTTAGTCATTTCACAAATTATCATTCATTGAGAGAAATTCGCCCATTCCGGACCGTATCCACAAGTTATACATATATGGCTTGGGTGTATGATCAATAGAGACGAGTTTTTGAGTCTTGCAATAATAAAGTGTTTATCGATCGTGTGCCTTGATTAAATTGTAATTTCACATTTCGGTTTGAATATCTTAGACAACCATACACATATTTTGATATGCATACAACTTTTTATGTGTAGTGGAAGATAGTTGATGTTCTTGGTTTGGTATATGAAGTCTATTTACCGCGTGTTCGTTCGATTAAATTCCGTAAAATCAATGGTGATCTATGATGTTTATAGTTAATAATTATTTCCTATATTTGTAAGGTTTGTGCCTATAGGAGAAGGTGATAGTTTGGTGGATTTCAGAATTTTTAAGTTAGGATTCTGCCCTGTTTTGTCCACTAATGGATAGTAAACTCAACTTAAATGTGTGGAAAGTGCAGAATGATGTAAGATAGGTTTTCATTAGTAAAAAATGGTTGATATTTTGAGTTGGAATATAATTCCAACATAAAGGCTAAAGTTGATGCTGACAAGTAAAGATTCTTCCGTTTTCATTTTCTAGTGCGTTTTGTAGTGGATGATGCTTCCAAATTAGGCTGCAGTTACAAAATTATCCATTAATAGTTACAGTTTATCTTTTATCTTACTCCTGTAAATGATGATCATATTTGTATAATATACTATGTTAAGTTTTGTAACTACTCTTGCAGATTGTCGTTCTAGACGGAAAGAAAAAGGATGCTGAAAAGGGTGGTGTTAATGTTAAAGAAACGAGCAAGTCAAACCGATCTCCCGCTCAAGAAACTTCAGAAAATTATGATAATGAAAAAAATAACTTTGGCAGTGCTCTTGCAGCGAAACCTCAGGTGATGATGCAGAAATAAGTTTGTTCTTTTATCAACCTTTATAAATGGGTCAGCTCAGTTTACTTTTTATCTCTAATGGGTTAAATGAGTAAAATATAAACTAACACGCAAACATAAACCTCCTACACAACTTCATAATACAAAAAAGATTATTATTTTATATTATGAAGGTAATTTTTGACAGAAAGCATTCTAGATCAACCCAACCTGTTTTGACACATAGAAAGATCGAACCTTTGGTGCATTTTGTTCGTGAAATTTAATTGAAATGGAGTTTGAATCCTATTTCTTAATGTGTTTGGCTCGCATAATTTGGTGAAATTGGAATCTTAATTTCATTTTTAATGTGTTTGATTGGCAAATGAATTGGAATTAATTCCATGAAATTCCTTCATGTAAAGGAATTCAACAATCCTTTCAAAATGTGAAGTAATTCATCCAAAGTAAATGGAATCTTCGACTACTCACCCCGGTCCGCCATCCCCCATTAACCACCAGTGGCGCCCCGACCACCGTTGTCATCCCGCCGCAACCACCGGATTTCTCTATAAAGTGGCTTTTCACGTTGAGTCAACATAGGCAATGAGATTTTTTAGCGCACGAATACCAACATTCTCATCTCTTATAATGATCCAATTTCCTTGATATACTTTTTTCCTTGAAACTGGATCGTTACGAGCTGAGAGCTGCAATATATTCGTGCTAAAGAGCTCGATGCCTGTTTTCGCTTAATACTAGAAAAGTCACTTTATATAGAAATCAATGCACGGTAGTTGGAGTGGGGGCGGTGGCAGCAACGCTAATGGGGTCGGGGCAGCAAAGGCGGCGACAGCAGTCGTCTCAGGCGACAGTGGCCGTGATGGCAACCTGTAGGTTCGTGGAAGCGTGATAGACTGACTGGTTCCAGTCCTTCATGATTTTTTTTGTCATCCAAATTCATTTTAAATTCAAATTTCTTTGATAGATTCTAATTCCTTAAAATTCCAAATATTTTGGCAAATTCGAATTCCTTGTAAAAAAAATCTACAAACAAAACACACACACGTTTCTTGTGGAGCATTATTTTGTTAGGCAGAGAACATATTTTCCATATACAGGAATCTGTTTTTTTCATTTTCTCACAATTTTCCGATTGCGCATGCATCTAAACAGGCATCACAGAAGAATGAAAAAACAACCAAAGACTTGAACAACCGACCCATTGATTTGGATGCAGATGGTGATGATGATGAAGACCATGATCTAGGTGGTGTCAACAAAGTTGCTGACTGGGTGAAAGCTGCACAAAGGGTCTTTGCAGCTTAAACTTATCACCATTATCTTATCAAGATTGTGAAAAGGATAAAGTTATCAACTTGTAGGTCTATGTGCTCTTAGTACAACCTGGACTTATTTAATTAATTCTTCACTGTGGTTAGATAATCATCTCATCAACGTTTTAGGACAAATAACGCATATCAGGGCTAGTTAATGTAGAACCAGTTTTAGATTACCTTAGCGTTAACAGTAGCGGTCGTGTGATTCAGTTTCAATTTCAACTCATTTAACTAAGAAACACAGATTGTCCTTAATAATAAGGTTAATACAGAATCAGTTTTTAGATTTCCATAGCAGTCATGATTTAGCCCCTAATTTATCCCACTTTGATCTGTATTAATGGATCGGTTACCAACCTTAACAGCTTTATCAAAAAGAAACGTACACGTTAATTCCGATTTGTGCATTCTTTGTGGTGAAACACTCGAGATGGCAGACCATCTCTTTGCTACGTGCTACATCGCTCCGATACAGGTTAATTCCTATTTGAGCATTCTTTGTGGTGAAACTCTCGAGATGGCAGACCATCTCTTTGCTACGTGCTAAATCGCTTCGGTTGTTTAGTAAGGAATTAGCAGTTGGTGCAAGACAAATCAAATACTTGGCTTTACAGTTTTATACTTATTGGAATTTCCATATCCAAGACCGATAGATATTGGACAAAAAGTCATTCAACATGGTATTAAAACCATTGGTGGTTGATACATATGGAAAGTAAGGAATGAAGTTCAATTTTCAAACAAGGAAGCTGAAGTGTCAAAAATATTGGAAAACATAAAATCAGTCGGGTTTTTATAGATAAAGAATAGATCAAAACACAAATATATTCTTGCAGAGACTGACATAGCTTCCTTTGTAATTTGTTGTGTTTGCCTAGCTCCAGCTTGGTGATTTTTTAATAATATTTGTCTTTTGAAAAGAAAAGAAACAACGAACTGATTTTAATATTAACTTAAGGGTGTCCATTTCAACCGACTTATTTAGCAAGTTTATCTTGATCCGATTGCCTGGACTCGCCCACCTTGCAACTTGAGGCATACGATTCTAAGGTGGATGGTATAGTACATCTATACCCTAATGTATCAAAAATTTATTACACTCGCTACGAAAAAATTAAGTAAATAGAGAAAGTTCAGTTAAAATACTGAATAAAGCCCCATGCTAACACGACAAAATGTTCAAAATCTTTTAATATAATCTCACTTAAGAGGTATGAGGATCCAACACCACTTGTATCTTTAGTCATCCGCCTTTATAGTGACGCCAACTTCAGCAGGCCTTATGATTCGATCATGCAGCATGTATCCCGCCTGCAAAACCAAAAGAAAACAGCATGATCAAGTAAACTACACACTGAATCACAACTAGAACTATTAAATAAATGAAATAGTTAATTTAAAAAAAACTGGTATGGTGGCATTATACCTTGAGCACAACTGCAACAATACCAGGAGGTTTTGTAGCATCTGGTACTTGAAAAACTGCATTATGCCTGTTAGGATCAAACTCCTCATTTATTGGATCATACTTCTCCACACCATATTTCTTAAAAACCTGAAATCAACAAATTCATCAACCTCTTAGATTGCTTTAGCTGCAGCTTTACTATAAAATAACACACTGTATTATTAAATAACATTTAAAGAGATATGTTACCTCTGCCAACTGTTTTTCAGTCATTTCAACACCTTCTAGAAGTGTTTTCAGAAGTGGAACAGCTCCAGCAGTGTCCTTAGATGTATCAATCTTTGCAAAGCTCTCTTTTACAACCGAAGAAGCCCTATCCAGATTATCTGCAACATCCAGCAAGCTCTTTGCAAAATTCTGCAACATATGCATAAACACCAATTTATTAGCACAAACTAAATTATGAAAACTATTAAATATAGCTAATAATACTATTAATATAAACAAAATGCTAACTCTTAACTAAGACATATTAAAGCAAACAATAAAACCTCTTTTAACTAAATATTTATTGCTAGAAAAATATCTAACCTGAATTGCGAATTTCTTTGAGTTTTCCGCCTCTCTTTTTGTCCTATCCATGATGTTTTCCATATCCGCATATGTCCGAAGAACTTTATCTTTCATTTTCTCAATTTCTTCTTGTTTTGTCTTCAAAAGTTCATCCTTCTCGGTCACAAGTTTGTACAGATCCTCCATTGTCAAGTCTTCCTCACCTAAACGGCACTCAAAAAACAAAGTAAGCTTTA
The DNA here is from genome assembly GCF_021521415.1 of Bidens hawaiensis. Taxonomy (NCBI): domain Eukaryota; kingdom Viridiplantae; phylum Streptophyta; class Magnoliopsida; order Asterales; family Asteraceae; genus Bidens; species Bidens hawaiensis. Next base: position 2,784,469 of record NW_027491154.1, read on the forward strand.
GCTTGTCAAAACTTTTAAAAACCAGACATTAATGTATTATTAACTTGAGTATTTAATAACAAGACCTTGTCCTTTGTCATCAGCATTTTCATTTTCTTTTGCATTATTTGAACTGCCTGTAGTTTTTCCATTTTCAGTTTCTTTTTCATTGGACTCAGGAGATGCAGATGACGAGAATCCAAATCTTTGAAAAGGCGAGAAACTGTAGGTAGAATTATGTAATAAAGAAATTTGACCTGCTATCACCTGCAACAGATACAGCATTGGTAAGAACCCTAAAATCTACAAAACCAAAAGTGGGACCAAATGGAGTAACCTACCTTATCATTATAATTCTACAAAAGTAATATGTTTCGTGAAACATTTAAATGAATCAATCAATCAATCATACCCAGTGAAGTCCCACCAACAGCAAAGCTATAAGTAGGGTCTGGGGAGGGTGGGATGTAGGCACACCGTACCTCTATCCAAATGGATAAAGAGGTGGCTTCCAGAGAGACCCTCAGCTCTAATATGTATGGGGCAATATAAGGAAATCAAAGTTAGTAAATAATAATAATAATAATACAAATAATAATAATAGTAATAATAATAAAAATAAAAATAATAATAGTACTATATATATGGGAAGAAAATACCATTATTGTGTGTGACCAGAATAAGGTAAATAGACGCCCTAAAGTGTTCATTTCTCCCTAAAAATCGTTAACTTTAATTCTACTTCTCCAAGAATTCTTATCCTCAACCATGTCCTCTGAGAGGTTTAGGTCTATCAGATCATGTCTAATCCTCTCATCCCAAGTCAATTTAGGTTGTCCTCTACCCCTCCTCCCCTCTATAGTAATGTTATTTAATCTACAACAAAAGGTATGATTCAACCAATAAGCATAGATAATGCTAACCAACCACTTTAATTTTATCCCAAACAGAAAAATAACAAATGTCAATATCACATCCAAGTTGGGGTAAAAAGAAGAGGACATCTTAATACTAAAATATATAGAAAAAAAAATCAATATTACAGCCGGACAGAATAATTTCTCTAATCCAACACGACTCCCCTAGTTAGATGATCGATTATCTCTAGCAGTTGCCGAAGGTGTGCACTTATTTCTGAAGTGCCCGACCTGTTGGCAATACCAACAAGTGATGTCTTTCCGGTGTTTTGGCTGTCCCCTCTTTCTGACCTGGTTGTTTCCTCGTTCAAAATTTCTTCCTCTGCCTTCGGTACTTAACAGTGAGTTTGAAGATTCTCCTGAACTCCTGAGGCGTATGTCTTCTGCCAGAATTAGGTCACGAATACCTTCAAACGTAAACTTAGTAGTTTCCGATGAAACACTAATTTTTGTAACTATTTCAGACCAACTCTCGGGTAGAGAAGATAAAAGAAAATGTGCCTGAATCTCTTCATCAAACTTAATATCAACCAATGATAAACGCGCTATGATTGAATTAAGCTGGTTGATATGAACAATAACTGAAGCACATTCGTTCATTCTGGTATTGACTAATTGCCGCATCAGAAAAACCTTGTTCCAAGCTGACGGATTTTCATACATCTTGGATAACGTCTTCATTAACCCATATGTAGTCTTTTCGTTGACGACGTTGTAGAAAACATTCTTCGACAACGAAAGTCTGATCTCTGCCAAAGCCTTTCGATCCAACAACTCCCAGTCTGTATCAGCCATATCTTTTGGTTTCTCTCCCAACAACGGTTGATGCAACTCTTTCAGATAAAGATAGGCCTCTATCTGCTTCTTCCAAAACCAGAAGTCATGCCCATCAAAGTTGTCGATCTTAATATTCCAATCTTCTGCCATGTTGACCCAATAATTAACTAGCTTGAGCTCTAATACCACTAAACAATATGACGACTTTATAAAAAGATTTCACAGATGGGACTCCCCTAGTAGATATAAATGAACCTACTGACTTCTAACAGACCTGCTGATCTGCGACTTTAGTCTTTATATTTATAATAATAAGAGGATAAAGACTAAAACAGAGTAATTGATCTTCCTGCCTAAAATAGCTGATTTGCAATTAATTAGAATTCTTTCCTTATGTGGCTAGGGCCGGCTGCCAAAACAACCTCCACAACCTAACAGTTTTCACTCTCATATTCTAAAACATTTTAAGTATGCCTTGATTGTTGAAAAAAAGGTGAATTTATAATTAGGTGGACTTAACATTAGGAAGAGCACTGTTGAAGTCACAGAAACTCCGTCTGACATGCTAAAAGCTATAAACCAATTACTAATATTTCACAAGATTGCAATTAAATGAAAAAAGAAAAATAAAATAAAATCGAATTTTTAATAAGTCATAACATCTAAATTATTATCAAACAGAACTATTTACCTAGTCAAAACACAAAGCGTTGCTTTGCTTAACAATTGACGGCATAACTATATTGTAAACAGCTTTAACATAACCAGATCACAAAAAGATCAAGAAAAGTAACTACCTGATAAGAGTGTGTAAGTTTGTAACTATAACCAAAGTACCAAACATCTAAAATCCACTTACATGTTGACAGAATAATTAATTTTTGGAGCAAAAGCAATTAGCATAATTAGCATTAGTATTAATGTATAAACAGTTAGTCACTGCACAAACCGGTAACTTAAAGTTGACAAAATGGCAACAAAAATTTCGCAGTGTTGATGTAAAATCAAACAATCAATCATATTGTTGTAATTTTGTCCGAGATGAGAGTAAAAGTTGCACCCTACTAGTGAATCACAGAGTGCCAAATCTATAACTTTGAGACGAACCAAATATGTGAAATACAACATACAATTACTAAACAATTGGTCTATTATAAGCCCCAGCAGACAAAATACATAACTAGCAAAGTATACTAGAACAGAGTTAGCAGATAAAAATATATAATGAAATTAATAATTTGGGAGTAAAGAAAGCCTAAAATCATTTTCTGGGGCCTTAAACCCTAACAAAAGGCAAACTGGTGTACGAGGCAATAATAATTGAAATGAATAATGCATAAACCCTAGGAAACATAAATCAGTACCTTGTGCTGTGAATCCAGAAGAGAATGAAACTGATTTCCAAAGATTGAATTCGAGAGAAGATTATTATTATTATGAGGTCCGCCACGGAGGATTAAAGAGCTCCGGAACCGAGTAACGACGGTCCTTGCAATCCTGCCGACTAACATATCTCAATTTCTACAACTGATGATGAATGATGAAATGTGTAATTATTAGGGTTTTAAGAAGAAGAGAGTGTAATTACTTTAGGGTTCTTATTTGTCCGGAATTAAACAAAACGGGTCGGATCCAGATTTTATTCCGATCCTACTATTTTACACAATTAAAAAAAATTATAAAATTATGACACCTTGTTATTTCTATACACTAAAATTTGTTTTTCACGAAGAAAAATCCCTAACAAGTTCGACTAATCATTCTATCAAACCTTTTTTGTCAAGCTTATGCTTCTCTTACCCTAATCAGTAACACTAAAAAAAGTCAACCCAAGTTAACACGTCACCTCGCCTTAAAAAATCCTTTCTTTACATGAAATAAGGATGTTTTTTCGACTGAGGCGGGTCAAGTCGAGCAAGGCTTCCGCAAATAACACCTGGGAACATGTAGAATCTTGGAGTTCGAGATTGCCTATGGAAAGAAGGTAATATAAATTCATACACCCTCAAACATCTCTTATATCATTCATTACTCTCGCATTTACTACTCCCTATATACACATGCGCATTAATCGCCCATACAACCTGCTTTCAATAGAGCAACATTCACGAGCATATGTGTAGCACGAGAATGAAAATTACTTTTTCTTAACAAATTCTCATAATAGTCATACAACATAACATATGACATGAATCTTATCTTTCTTAATGGTTCACGAAAGGCGGCGGGTGGGTGACTCCATGTTTTCGAGTGAAGTGGATTTGAAAATAAACGATTTACCCCCCCCCCTCCCAAAAAAAATTCCCACCAATACCTCCTGCAACGCGGGGGTGTAAATACTAGTTTTCACTTTGTTGTACCCATGAGCGGACCTAGCTTGTAGCTAGGGGCAACCTCCGCTACCCCTCAACTTTCGTTGGTAGTGCAAATTTATTAATATTTTGGTCGGTTTTTGTAGTTCGCTACCACTGAAAATATATAACGTTACCCCTATTTATGTATAGTCCAACCAAATTAAAAAGCTAAAATTAATTAAAGTCCAAACCAAATAATACATTGTTTGTTGTTTCCTGATATTGGAAGTTTGGTTTAATCCGGACATCAACATTCAACAAAACAAAGTTTCATTCAGCAATTTCTTCCACCCTACAATTCCCCGACCCCCAACTGCCCTCCTCTGGCCACTGGGGCTCCACCCTACAGCCGAGTAGCCGACGTCCTATGCTTCCTCAATCTCTCTTCTACGGTTACTTGTTCAATTTATGTGTTCTTCTACTTTTATCTAAAAATGTAATTGTCATTTATTTATATAAATTGTGTATATTAGTTAGATATTTAAGGTTTATGTGTAAATTGAAGTTGATTTTGGGTTTATAGTTTAAATTTTGTTTCTTTTAATATTAGGGAACTTGGAAGATGAAACGGAAACATCTTAGTACTAATCTTTTTAAATGAAAAATCTAAGAAAACTATGACATCGATCCAACATCATGTTAAATAAAATATTGTATGAATACAGTAACAAAAAATTTCAGTTGTATGAAATACGGTAAGAAAACTTGTTGGTTATTTTATGAAATATGGTGTAAAAAAATTCGTACATAGTATGGAAGACGGTAAAAATAAATTGAACGTTACCCCTAAGATTTTGGTCTAAATCCACCACTGATTGTACCTTTTGTTTCATATGTTGTATTTTTTGTATTTTAATATATGGTAAATGTGCATTGTTGATGGGTGGTCCATGGGACAACCTTTAAGTGGTTTAAGAACAATAATAATCATGTGTTTAATGGGGTTATCTTGTTGAATTAGTTGACTATTGTTACTCATATAATTGCAAGTACGAGAAGATAGAGAATGTAATTACGAGAACGTGGGCGAAAACGGTGAAGAAAGCGGACTTGAAACGAGAAAGTTATGACGAAAACAAGGAGGCCATGTTAAAGGCCACCGTAGCTTACGGTAGCCACCGTAAGCTACGGTGGAATCTGAAGAAAAACCCACCGTATGGCAGTTTAAAACCACCGTAAGGCATTTGGAAGCCACCGTAAGCTACGGTGGCCACCGTAGCTTACGGTGGGCCTGACGCTGAAACTCGTAACAGCCTTATAAACTCGTTTTAGGGACGCCTTTTGAGATCCTAATCATATCTTTTCACCCTAGAGCAACCAAGAGGCGATTTTGGAGTGCAAGAACAATATTTTGAGTGTGGTAATCATTAAAGACTCGTTTTTTATTCATATGCAAACTATAATCGAAGGAATGATGAACCGAATCATGCTCGGCTAAACTCCTTATTGTTTTCCCTCGGATTGTAAAGTTTATTTATGAATGTTTTGTTGAATGTTTATGCAATTTCTGAGATAATAATTGATCTTATTGATTTCATTATTATGGTGTTTATGTACTGATTGATAGATTGTTAGTTTATCGAATTTGTGTTCTAAACCGTCAGTTCTTGGTGCTTTAAGTAATCGAGATTAATCGGGAGGGATTCGGGGTTGGATAAACTAATTGGTTTTTGAATGATTACCTTGCGTTTTATAATCCAAGTACTTGATCCTCAATTATCGCAATCGTATACATAAACACGAACTTTATTTATTGTTTATCTCAGTTAAACATTAACGTTGACATTCATAGAAACCTGAAACCAAGGAAGGCATATTATCTCATATTGATTAAAACTCGTTTATTGTTTTAGCTATTTTTGTTAATCAAAACCAACAACCAAATCTTTGAATTTACTTTTTGCACTTAGTTTAATATAGTTTAATTATAAAACTACTTAGTAATACATTTTCCACAAACTCCCTGTGTTCGATATCCGCTTACCGCTATCTAATTAGTTGTATTCGGTTTATTTTTGAGTGAGTCTTCGACCTCACGTCAATTGTTCATGAAGGCTAAATTCCTTTATGTATCTATACATGTGTGTATATATATAATAGGATGGAGAGCTACTTCAACATGCATTATCTTTCTATCAATTAAAGCGGTTTTGTTGGAACATCGTATAAGCGGTTTTAAAGGGGTGTTTGGCTGAGCTTTTAAAATTATTTGTTTGCTTATTTACTTTTTGAAAAACAAAAGCCACTGTTGAAAAGCTTCAATTTGAAGCTTTTGAAGGAGCGTTGTCAGACACATTTTGCTTTTTAACAAACTAACAAGCAAATAAGCAAGTTTTAAAAGCTCACTCAAACACCCCCTAAAATGCCTTTACCACAGTCTTGTCCTATGGAATTTGCATGCATGCCTAAACATTTTGTGGAATGTGTCATGGAATTTCTTGCTTTTGCACCTGGGATTTCACGAGCGTTAGATGGTGTCAAATTGGTAAAAAAAAAGAAATATTAATATTTGTTTGCGTTTTGTAGCATTGTATAACTGTTTCTTTATGAATGTATCCATCTTTATTTGGTAGAATGATTTTATGAACTTCATTTCATGGCAAATTCGGAGTACATTTAGAAATCCCTAATTAAGAGCAAAGATGGTTGAAGTACTTAAGTGTTGGATGCCATGTAGGAGGTTCTTTATATTCTATATCTTTGATACTTTTATTTTTTATTTATGGTTTTTACATTTTTGTGTTTGTAGTGGCACATTGTCAATCATACGTACACTTTTTTAGGGGCACCAACCAACTGCCCAGTATCCCGTGAGAAATATTTTTGAAACCTTATGTCGATATTGAGTTCACAGGCTCACACACTCGAGTGATATTTCTACAATAATAATTTTGTTTTGGTGGGCGTTATTACCTAGCGAGTAATTCACACGTTTTTAACTGTTGTGCAGTTCTGTCACACCCCAAACCACGGGCTAGGCGTATGACACATATGTTGGTACCACAATTGTAATTAAATCAGAGTAGCGGGTTTTATGCGGAAATATTAGCGTGGGTTAAAATATTATATTCACATTAACAAAAGACGGGATTTAAAAGTTTCCTGTTCAATGTTTTACAAAAGTATTACTTGTTTCTTTAAAACCACCATTGCATATATTTAAAGTTAATCAAAATAATCCGAGCCATCAGATATCTTAAGCACTTCGGCATCCCATGCTCTTATTCTTGATTACCTACAAAATGTTTAGAAAATACGTCAGCAACACATGCTGGTGAATATGCTGACGCTAAAATATTTTCTTTTACTTGATTACCCCTCGAGACATAACTTAGGTCCTGCTCATCGTGGCTTAGTAATAATCAAGCTTTTAAAACAAACACACAATTATAAACTTAAGTCTCACACAAGACACCCCAGCAAACACCGTAGCGTTCGACATGACTTAGGTATCATACGTATACACATGGTCAGTCTCACACGGACGTAACATAGGTCCGGCCCATCGTGGCGGAGGTCATGGCCAAGTGTGGTGCGGTGTGCCCACCGACTTTTTACCACATATGTATGGATCCAAACAAACGTACACGACAACCTGAGGGCTAGCAATTACTTTTGTTTATAACGTTTTAGAGATACGTAGTCCCATGTAATTATATTTCATTTATTTGACTCGATTAAACAAGTTTGTAAAGTTGGGGCGTATTCGTCTTTTCTTTTTGGATCAGCTTCAATACACTGTCCGATGGTCTTTCCCTTTTCTTTGTTATCTCGCACCTATGGTACGAGTATAATCATTTGTTAGTCGGATCTTATATCCGGCTTAAGACTTTTAGTCTCTTTTTATATTTTTTAACTCGATTATATTTTCTTTATGAACCTTTTAGTTCAAAACATTCTTTCTATACTTAAAACTTTTAACTTATTTACTTTTCTTTATAAGATAGTCCTTTAGTTTAACTTATTTGACTTTTCTATAAAACCCTACGTTTCTTCTTCTATAAAAAACGTATACTTTCTTTTCTTTATCTAAGATTATAATAATTATAAACTTAAATAACATGTATAACAAAGATTCATATTATAATCATATTTCCTTTTTTCTTTTCTTCGTTATGATTTCTTTTGTTATTTATCGAGGTATCGAGTATATCCTCGACTTAGGGTTTTAAGCCTTTATTTTATTATTATTTTATTCGGGCATTATGTCTACCTTACTTGGCTTATATTAACCCTAGATAATAGAGCAGCACTTCGACGCCGCTTCGTTTTCTTGAACTTCTTTAATCAACCCTTTCTTCGACACCTTTTCCTTTGCACGCAAAACGAGACACCAATACTTCTCCACACGCCGGCATGCTTATCAAGGCGGGTCGTTGGGACGTCTCTTGGCTCGAACTTCAAGATAACATCGTCGGTATCATCGTTGTATTGCACGTAGATTGAGAAAACGTCGGTATTTGGCACAGTTATCGAGGAAGGCTTGCACGAACTTCGAGGTAGTGAGAGGGAGTATTTTAGAGAGAGAGGGGGGGAGCTGTGGATTTGGGTTGAGGAGTGAGAGAGAGCCCTAAGCCCTCTATTTATAGGCTGATCAGGGTTCCCATCGTGATACGTGATGGCCCCTTGATCAGCCTGTTGCGTATCGCGACGTAGGCTCGGCCAGTCACCCATAGGTTTGCCACATGGCGACACGTGGCACACGTGATGCCACGTGGTGACACGTGGCGGACGTTGTGCCATGTGTGGACATGTGGCAGGCCACGTGTCTACCCTGTCAGACAACCCATCACGATCGCGATGGGTTTTCCTTTTGATCCATCGCGTATAGTAAGGGTCAGGAAAATAGATTTTCATTATATACCCTGGAGTTTTGATTTTGACATTTTTGGTCCTTTAACTTTCAAACTTGGTATTTTAAACCCGAAACTTTCACGATGTTACATCCTCCCCACCTTGGAATGAATCTCGTCCACGAGATTCGCTTCTTAGAACAAGTGGGGGTACTTTTTCTTCATTTCATATTCAAGTTCCCAAGTGTATTCGGGGCATCTTCTTGAGTCCCACTTTACTTTCACAATTTTCAATGTTCGTCTTTTTAATTTCTTTGTCTTCGAATACTCGATTTGGATTGGTCGTTCTACGAATTTTTAGTTTTCATTTATTTCGACATCTCTTAGAGGCATAGACAAAGATTCGCCAGCTAAACATTTTCGCAGATTAGAGACATGGAATACATCGTGTATCCCGTTCATTTCCTCGGGTAGTTGCAAACGGTATGCAACAGTACCAATTCGTTCAAGTACCTCTAAAGGTCCAACGAATCGAGGACTTAACTTTCCTTTCTTGCCGAAGCGAATGACACCTTTCCATGGTGAAACTTTCAATAGAACTTTATCACCGACGTTGAATTCCAACGGCTTACGAAGGACATCGGCGTGCCGTCTTAAGTCGTTCTCGGATTTATAAGACTTTGTTGGTGGTTTCTTGGACTACCAAGGGTCAAGACAATTGATTATCTCCAGTTTCAGACCAGCACACAAACGTTCTACATTTTCGGCCATATAACGCTTCAAACGGTGTGGATTGAATACTCGTGTGATAGCTATTGTTATATGAGAATTCCATTAGTGGTAGATGGTCATCCCAACTTTCACCTAAGTCTATCACATAAGCACAAAGCATATCTTCCAACGTTTGAATTGTCCTTTCGCTTTGCCCATCAGTTTGTGAATGATAGGCAGTGTTAAGGTTTAACTTTGTGCCTAACGCTTGTTGGAAGCTTTTCCAGAAATGAGACGTGAATCGGCTGTCTCGATCAGAAATTATAGACAACAGTACTCCATGCAAAGCAACGATGTTGCTTACATAGATACGCGCTAATCTATCCATTGAGTATGATTCATTTATGGGTATAAAGTGTGCGGATTTTGTTAGTCTATCCACAATGACCCAAATAGCATTATGTTGACGAGTCGTTTTTGGGAGTTTTATGATAAAATCCATTGTTATTAACTCCCACTTCCAAACAGGAAGTTCGGGTTGCTGAAGCAATCCCGATGACTTTTGATGTTCAGCCTTGACTTTCAAACAAGTTAGACATTTCGCAACATGCGAAGCGATATCCTTTTTCATTCCGTTCCACCAGTAGTTTGGTTTTAGGTTTTGGTACATTTTGTCACTACCGGGGTGCATCATGTACTTGGACTTGTGAGCTTCGCTCATGATCTTTTCACGTAAGTCTCCAAGGATTGGTACCCAAATCTGGTTTCCCATTCTTAGGATACCATCGTCGCCCTTGACTAGCGAGTCAATGGTGCCGTTACGTTTTTCAACGGAGATCTTTTTTCATTGATAGCTTGGAGTTGAGCGGATTTGATTTGTTCGAGGAGATCTGCTTGAAGTTCTAGTCGTAACGCTCGAACTCTTATTGGCTTTTCATGTTCTTTACGACTTAGGGCATCCGCTACAACGTTAGCTTTCCCTTCATGATAAACAATTTCACAGTCGTAGTCATTCAGAGTTTCCATCCAGCGCCTTTGACGCATGTTAAGTTCTTTTTGCTCGAATATGTGTTTCAAACTTTTGTGATCGGTAAACACGACAAATTTGACTCCATAGAGATAGTGCCTCCATATCTTTAACGCAAAGATTATGGCGCCAGATCATGAGTTGTGTAGTTATTTTCGTGTACCTTGAGTTGACGAGAGGCGTAAGCGATCACTTTCTTTCGTTGCATTAGTACGCTTCCTAATCCAGAATGGGACGCGTCACTAAAGATTACAAAATCTTTGGTACCTTCTGGAAAGGCCAGTATAGGTGCTTGGGTGAGTCTTTGCTTAAGTATATCGAATGTCTCTTGTTGTTTAGTTCCCCATTCATACTTGATATTTTTACGAGTCAACGAGGTTAGGGGACCGACTATACGAGAAGTTTTCAATGAACCTACGATAATAACCAGCCAACCTAAGAAACTTTGGATCTCGATTGGCGACTTAGGGATTTCCCACTTTTAGATAGCTTCAATCTTAGCGGGGTCCACTTGAATACCGTTCAAGTTTATGATGTGACCAAGGAATTGCACTCCGTGAAGCCAAAATTTGTATTTCAAGAACTTGTCGTACAATTTCTCGGTTCTAAGTAATTCAAGTAAGGTTCGGAGGTGAGTTGCATGATCTACCTTAGACTTAGAGTAAATAAGTATGTCATCGGTGAATACGATAACAAATTTATCCAAGTATGGCTTACAGATTAGATTCATCATATCCATGAACACGGCTGGGATATTAGTGAGACCAAACGACATGACCGTGAACTTATAATGTCCATACCTTGTCCGGAATGCGGTTTTTGGAATGTCTTCGGATTGGACTTTGAGTTGGTGATAGCTAGAACGAAGATCGATTATAGAGAAATAGCTTGCGCCTTGGAGTTGGTCGAAAATATCGTCGATTCGAGGGAGTGGATATCGATTCTTGATGGTTACTTTGTTTAGAGCTCGGTAGTCGATACACATGCGCATTGATCAATCTTTCTTCTTGACAAATAGAATTGGCGCTCCCCACGGCGATGAACTTGGGGGAATGAAACCTTTCTCTAGTAGCTCATCAAGTTGTTTCTTTAACTCCTTCATTTTGGTTGGTGCTAAGCGATACGGAGCTTTGGCGATCAGAGCAGTTCTGGGCATGAGATCAATCCTAAATTTGACTTCTCTATCGGGAGGGATTCCAGGAAGTTCATCGGGAAAGACATCGGAAAAGTCGGAGATAATAGGTACGTCATTTATCTCCTTGGGTTTGGATTCTTCGGTGACGTAGGCCATGAATGCTAGGCATATTTTATTTAAACATTTGTTAGCCTTAGTCATAGAAATTATGCTAACTTGGCTAGCGTTTGTCCCCTTCAATTTGAATAGTTCGTTTATCAGGGGCTCGAAGTTCCACGGTTTTGCTATTGTAAATGATACGAGCGTGGTTGTTTGATAATCAATCCATACCAAGTATAATGTCAAAGCCAGCAAGAGTCATCGGTAGCAATTGAATCGGGAGAACATAACCAGCTAATAAGATTTTTTTGTTTTCTAGAGCTTCAGAGATTTTAACGATTTCACCACTAGCGGTCTCAACGCTTAGAGTTTTATTTAGTTTTGATAATGGTTCATTTAGTAGACTACAAAAGCTATAAAACTCTAGCATACGTGTCGTAACTAGGAACGTACCGGTGATGGTTTCCGGCATGTCGCCCACTTTCTTCGTGTCAAGCATGAAAACTCTTGCATCGCCTTTCTTCGCTTGGCCACTTCCACCCGCACCACCAGTAATGAGTTTGTTTTTAGGGCACTCGAAGCTTAAGTGTCTCATTTCCATGCAATTGTAGCAAGTCATCGTCTTCTTCAAGCAGTCGGCCGTTGCGTGGCCAGGTCTGTGACACGATTCACAGACAGTTGTGGTTGAAGACGGAGCGAAGTGGCAGCGTTTGTGGTACTTTTTGCAAGTTTTGCATTGAGAGAAGTTGGAGTTAAATCCAGAATTGTGTTGGTCAACACCTTTGCCCTTGAAGCGGGCATTCCTCCTTTCTTTTGGTCGTGAGACGGCACAACCTTTTTGTCTTCTTCCTTGTTGCAGACTAGGCCGCTTATCAAATAACTTGCCAATTCCATTGCGGAGTCAGCGGTTTGAAGGAGATGTGATCTCACCATGTCGCGGATTTCCCGTGGAAGTCCTCAAATGTAACGAGTGACTTTGCTGGACTCAAGGATTACCAGATGAGGCACGAGTCAGCAGTACTCGTGGAATTTGGTATTATACTCTCGATGATTAGTTCCTACGACTTTATGATTAAGAAATTTTGTTTGGATTTGGTTGATTTCATGCATCAGGCAGAACTTTGCCATCATCATTTCTTTGAATTCTTCCCACATCAGATTGTACATAACTTGCCTTCCCTTGCTCAATATTAACGTGTTCCACCACTCTAAAGCCTCTTTCTTGAACATTTGGGCAGAGTATTGGATCTTTTCTTGCTCAGTACACTTACTTATTATTACATTGGATTCCATCTCCTCAAGCCATCTCACAGTCGCAATGGCGCCCTTGTCGTCATAGAACTCCTTTGATGCAAAGTACTTAAAATCCTTAAATGAGCAACCTTCGATTTTTAATTTCTTTTGTCTAACATCACCATCAGCATTGGACTCATGAACACTTTCTTCTACATGAGACGGTTTAGGACGGGATTTGACAGATTTACGAGAATGTTCAACGGATTGGGATTGCCTAGATTGAGTTCTAGGTTGAGATTCAGCCTTAATGGCTTCTTTTATCATTAGTTGTATTTGGTTCATGTATTTTTCGGGGATTTGCTCTTACTGTTCTTTTTATTGTTCTTTTTCTTTTCTATTTTCTGCTTCCTTTCGAGAAGCTTCAGCATCGTTGTGATTTGACATTGCTGAAATTTAATTTACAATTTTATTTCTTAAACACATATTTTATTTATTCGCTTATATATATATATGTTAAAAGACACACACACACACACACACACACATATATATATATATATATATATTACATTTATTCATTGCACACACACACACACACACACATATATATGTATATATATATATATATCATCACTTTGATATATATATTTTTCTTATCCTTAGCAAGATGATTTAACGTCCTTTATTAAATACATAAAACACACAAACATTACAACCATGATAACACGTCATTCATTCCTTCATCTCTCAGTCTCTCATGAACTTCTTCACCATCTTGGTAATCTTATTACATTTTCGAAGAAGCTTGTCTCCTATCTTCGTCTTCTTGGCTCCATCAACAACTACCTTCTTCCTCCGATCATCAGTCTCGTGCAAGGCCATATCAAGATGCTTTTCCTGCGATTGCGGGATTTCATTTGGGTATCCATATCGAGGTGGCGGATGACGGTACTCCATCATGACGATGTCGTAGTGGTTCTTGGGGTACGGTGATGATGTCACATCAGACGGGTAGTTGAAGAAAGCCTCGGCCTCTTCATTTTGTTGACGGATCTCATTCGCCTGTTCCTCAATTGTCGGAATTGTGCCTTAATATGGTGGGAAACTTGAGGACGACTTGTTCTTGAGTTCTTGGAGGTATTGCATGTACGGGTCCACAGAGTCATAGCTTAAGTCTTTGTGGAAGAACGGTTGCACACATCATTGTCTAGGTGGGCAGTCACAATCTGAAGGTTCCTCCATTGGAGTTGTTTCCTCACCGGGTTCTTCTTCGGGGTCTTCTTCCTCTTTAGGATCTTCCTCCTCTATCAACTGGGCAGTCTCTTTTTGTAAGACCCAAAAATAAATAGTTACAAACTTACTCTTTTATTTCCATTAGATATAACAATAAAGTTTTAAATATATGTATATATATATTTTTTTCTCGTAACTATGCAATTTGTTATTTAGTATGCTACACTATATACAATAAAAAAAATGTGTATGTCAAACTAATAATAAAGAAAATATTCAATATGCATAAAAAAAAGAAAGATTCTGATTTCTTGAACCAATATAATTAACCTCAGACTTTATTTGTCGTATCAATAGGGAGTAGTTAATGTACTTGTCATATAAAGCAAACATATGTTGAAAGTCAAAATAAAAACACTCCCTCCAGAAAAACGCATGAACCTCAATTCATCAATCCTTCTGCACATGTCTTTGGAATTAGCATGTTCATTACTCTTCATTACACCATTCTCTGGCACCTCATAAACTCATCCACGTTTCAACCAGATATGACCTCCCTAGAACAACCCTCCAATAATTATACCTTTATAACCTCCTGGAAATTTATCATTTCAAGCACATAAATTCCATCCCTTTCTCAATCAATTCTGCTATGTTTAAGGTGTAATTCAAGAATCTTGAAGCTATCTTCACATCTCTGTTATCTCATTTCTCTAGGTGAGTAATTTTGGGTCTAAGACCTAATTTTAATCTAATTTTGGGGTTCTTAAAGAATTTGGTATAAACACAGGCTTGATATAATAGAAGGCTTAAAATCATTCAATTCTCTATTTATATTAAGTAATCAATAAAACCCCACTAAAATGGATGACGACTTCTTTTAATTGGGCGGCATTTCAAACGAAGAGAAAGCTGAAAACTAATAACCCTATTATTTAGTTATCATACTATTATTTTCAAACGATAACAATCAAACTGACTTCTAAAGAAGAATTTTAATTTAATCAATTAGTGATATACGGAATATTAAAAAAAGAATATAAAATAATAAAATATTATGTTTCTGAATTAAGTAAACTTAAGGTATACATCATATATTTTATATAATTAATATCTTTACAAGTTTTAAAAATACAGTGTAATTTAATATTATATTTCTTTTAAGCGAATTCATACGAGCACCGCAATTGAACCTACATTAGAATCTGAAATATGCAAGCAATACAGGTTATAGGCGAATTTCAAGTTAGAGGTCCAAAGGAAAACAATTATCAACCAAGGTGGATTTTCATGATAAATCCCCCTTTTAAATTATTTTTTTTTTGGTGGATACATGCTATAAATGTTTATCAAGTTGAAATATTTTTGAAGTGTATCTTGTTGAAGGTAAACACATGCTAGTCATTAAGTTTCTTAACTCGGGGCATATATACGTATAGTCGTCGGTACCGTTACTATATTTAAAAGATATACATTCTTGCGTCGAATGTGGTGTAAAAGGGTGGTGTGACATGTTCGTGGATGTCGTGAACTTAAAAGTATATATGTTAGCAAATATTCTTGCGAGAATAAGAATTGATTTATCGGCATGTTATGTTTGTACTTTACAAGATGATACACTTAAATTGATTATTGTTTTCTACTCTCATGAACTCACCAACTTTATGTTGACACAAATATTTTTGAGCATGTATTTCAAGGAATTAGAAATCAATAAGGAAATAAGAAGCCAACCGAAGGAATATTGCGTATAAATAAATGTTGGTGGAGTCACGATGTTGTTTAAAATCCTATGCATGTATTAATAGTTTTCTTTAAAAAAACACTCATGTATCAAATAAAGTTTGTAAGATTAATAAATTTATCGTTTCCACTGTTTAATTGATATCAATCGGTCACGTTTTAGCCCCATCTCGGCGGGGCGGGGCGGGATACTTTTACTATAGGATGCATACGAAAACTCTCATACGACATCATAACCCTCATCTTTGACTTTCGCGAAGGTCCATCATAGGTGTTGGGGTGAGAATCATCTGAGTTGTAGGCATAGGTTCCAGTATGCCATCTTCTTTGGTCGAAGTGGCTCATGTTATCCTTTGGTAGTGGTTCGGGAATTCCAGCTCTTCTCGCGTTTCTCATGAATTCATCCATCATCTTCTTGAACGACATCTATGGGTTTGGGTGGTTTAGATTGAGAAGGGATAGAAAAGGTTTACCAACCTATCTTATCCCTATTTTAAATTTAAACAAGTAATAAAAATATTTTTCCTATTTACTTGGATCGAAGCTTAGGTATTATCTATTAATACCTAATACGCTAAGATCGATGGCTCTGATACCAACACTTGTCACACCCCAAACCACGGCCTAGACGTATGACACGTATGTTGGTACCACAATTGTAATTAAATCAGAGTAGCGGGTTTTATGCGGAAATATTAGTGTGGGTTAAAATATTATATTCACATTAACAAAAGACAGGATTTAAAAGTTTCCCGTTTAATGTTTTACGAAAGTATTACTTGTTTCTTTAAAACCACCATTACATATATTTAAAGTTTATCAAAATAATCCTAGCCATCGGATATCTTAAGTACTTCAGCATCCCAAGCTCCTATTCTTGATTACCTGCAAAATGTTTAGAAAATACGTCTGGTGAATATGCTGACGCTAAAATATTTTCTTTTACTTGATTACCTCTCGAGACATAACTTAGGTCCGGCACATCATGGCTTAGGAATAATCAAGCTTTTAAAACAAACACACAATTATAAACTTAAGTCTCACACAAGACACCTGAGCAAAAACTGCAGCGTTCAACATTACTTAGCACCATACGTATACACATGGTCAGTCTCACACGGACGTAACTTAGGTCCGATTCATCATGGCGCAGGTCATGGCCAAGTGTGGTGCGGTGTGCCCCCGACTTTTTACCACATATGTAAGGATCCAAACAAACGTACACGACATTCCGAGGGCTAGCGATTACTTTTGTTTATAACGTTTTAGAGACACGTGGTCCCATGTAATTCTTTTTCATTTATTTGACTCGATTAAACAAGTTTGTAAAGTTGGGACGTATTCACCTTTTCTTTTTGGATCGGCTTCAAGACACCGTCCGAGGGTCTTTCCCTTTTCTTTGTTATCTCGCACCTATAGTACGAGTATAATAATTTGTTAGTCGAATCCTAAATCCGGCTTAAGACCTTTAGTCTCTTTTTATAATTTTTACCTCTTATATTTTCTTTATGAACCTTTCAGTTCAAAACATTCTTTCTTTACTTTAAACTTTTAGTTTAAAAGTATCTTTTCTTTCTTTTATAAGTTCAAACTCTTTCTTTTAACTTATTTACTTTTCTTTATAAGATAAACATTTAGTTTAACTTATTTTACTTTTCTTTAAAACCCTACGTTTCTTCTTCTATAAGAAAGGTATACTTTCTTGTCTTTATCTAAGATTATAATAATTATAAACTTATATACCATGTATAACAAAGATTCATATTATAATCATATTTCTTTCTTTTATTTTCTTTGTTATGATTCTTTTGTTATTCATCGAGGTATCGAGTATATCCTCGACTTAGGGTTTTAAGCCTTTATTTTATTATTATTTTATTCGGGCATTATGTCTACCTTACTTGGCTTATATTAACCCTAGATAATCGAGCAGCACTTCGACGCCGCTTCGTTTTCTTGAACTTCTTTAATCAACCCTTTCTTCGACACCTTTTCCTTTGCACGTAAAACAAGACACCAATACTTTTCCACACGTCGGCACGCTTATCAAGGTGGGTCGTTGGGACGTCTCTTGGCTCGAACTTCAAGATAACATCGTCAGTATCATCGGTGTATTGCACGTAGATTGAGGAAACGTCGATATTTGGCACAGTTATCGAGGAAGGCTTGCACGAACTTCGAGGTATTGAGAGGAAGTATTTTAAAGAGAGAGAGGGGAGCTGTGGAATTGGTTTGAGGAGTGAGAGAGCCCTAAGCCCTCTATTTATAGGCTGATAAGGGTCCCATTGTGATACGCGATGGCCCCTTGATCGGCCCGTCGCGTATCGCGACGTAGACTCGGCCAGTCACCCATAGGTTTGCCACATGGCGACACGTGGCAGACGTGATGCCACGTGGTGACACGTGGCAGACGTTGTGCCATGTGTGGACATGTGGCAGGCCACGTGTCTAGCCTGTCAGACAACCCATTGCGATGCGCGATGGATTTTCCTTTTGGTCAATCGCGTATCGCGATGGGTCAGGAAAACAGATTTTTCATTTTAAACCCTGGAGTTTAGATTTTGAAATTTTTGGTCCTTTAACTTTCAAACTTGGTATTTTAAACCCGAAACTTTCACGATGTTACAAGTTCTATGACAAAACTAATATATGGCATAACATTTCCGAGCACATGTACGGGTTTTTATTAGACGTTTGTTGCTTTTATTGCTGTTAAAAATATAAATAACGTAAAACCTAGTATATACATATGAAATCAAAACAAAACTCGGTTTAAAAATAAAACAAATTATTAGACTAATAAAATTGGAAAATGATTAAGAACAAAAGGCCTAAATAAACCCGCGAAATACGCATGCTAAAAGCTAGTACTTTATAAATAGATTGAACGTATACACATTCTAAAAGGTAAGATATATCGACGTCTTTAAAGAAAGATTACACGTATTCACCTTATCGTCCTTTGATAACCATTGTTAATAACCTTGACACTTGATTATGTTCCTTGAGCTAATACCAAAATAAGTCATTTCAATACTTTGATCAGTTACTTGATCTAATGCCAGACCTTTACAGGGTATGATTTTCATATCTTCAAAACCTTTTTTAAAACCGTTAACTTCGTTTTATAGTTAAAACATAGATTTTAAAACATTCTTTATAAACTATCATATAAGATGGCCCTTCGGCCTTTTGTTCGAATAGTCATCTTTACTTAATGGAAATAACATTCCTTCTTGATGAAGAAACATACGTTTGTCAAAATCTTCAAGTATAAATTTAAACCAATAGTTGAACTTTTATTGTTTTGGTTATATTCATTTTTAAGGCCGTAGCTTAGATAATAATTTATTAAAACAACAACAATTACATTAATTATGAGTGATCGGGCAAAATCTTCACTTAAATAAACGTTGGGACTTCAAAAATACGACTCAAACTTCAAGGGCTCGGGAACATGCCTTGGGCTTGATGGGAACTCACGGAATCAAGGGAAATCATCGGGTTGGAACGCTCCAAATGAGCACCCTGGATCCCTATTTATAGTCGAGTTCGCTAACCCAAACGGACCGTTGGAACTTTCTGAGTGGTCTGTTGCCAATCTCGGAGGACCGTTGGGGTGTAATATTGTCGAATTATTAGACATGTGTCAAAATATGCCACTCCAAATATTAGAGTAATAACCATAACCAAACAAATATGGCATGTATATGTATGAAGTTCAATTGTAGTTTTGATGAAACTAGTCCAATTAATCTTGATTTGCCTTTTTTATTTAAACATCTTATCGCCTCCACGCTGTTGTAATGAATTGTAATTCTGTTTTCTTTCAATATTGAGAATCAAAATATTGTGCATAAAAAAGTATTTTGCACAGACAAACAAGTTATGAAAGTATTTTGAGTTTATGAGTAATTAATGTAAATCAATAACGTAAAGAAAATAATAAATATTATTTAGTATTGATTATAACCGAATTTCCCATTAACAAGTATGAACAACACTATAAATAGCATGTGGTTAATTGTAAGCATGAATAAAAAAAACTTCTTAAATCTCAAAAAGATCTGTGTTAGCGATGAAGAAAAATATCACATATTTTCTATTCCTTCACTTGTTATTTATAAATTATAATAACAATGTTATCGCTCAGTCTGTGACATTTGTCAATTTTTATTTGTATTTGTATTCGTTAAACCGACCCGTTGTGTCGTTTCAATAAATTCGTGTTTGTCGTTTATCATTTAATATTAATTACAACGATTTATGGTTATTACTCGTTCATTGACTATTTGTATAATTCAATCAACGAATCTCCGAGCTATAAAAGTCTATAAAATATTCAAGGTTCAAATCTATCAGGCATAAAATGTAAGCAATCTAAGGATATTAAAAATAT
Organism: Bidens hawaiensis; assembly: GCF_021521415.1. Lineage (NCBI taxonomy): Eukaryota > Viridiplantae > Streptophyta > Magnoliopsida > Asterales > Asteraceae > Bidens > Bidens hawaiensis. The sequence goes on from NW_027491154.1 coordinate 2,804,872, forward strand.
AACAAGTTTTAATCAACTTTGCAAAATTATAAAGCTCAAGGTTCAAGTGTAAACAAAGTTTAAAATAAGTTTATATATATATATATATATATATATATATATATATATATATATATATATATATATATATATATTCTTAAAGTCTAGGGTTTAAATTGAAACTTGGATTTTAAATTATAATATAATAATAATAATAATCAACACCAACCGCCCCTGCCCATCTTCCTCACGTTTTTCCGGCAAGGCATCTCCGGCCGGCGACGAATAAAATCCGGCGACCTTTAAAACCCCTTCAAAACGCCATATTAACCCAATTCTAATGATAAAAATTCGTTTCTCCATCATCTTAAATCCTAATCAAGTCGTATATGTGTATTAACACACTAAAACGAATACACTAAAACGTTCAGATTAATCCCCTAAACCGATGGATAGTAATTAAGTTTCATTAACTCGATTTAATCATCCAACAGATCAATTTAGGCTATAAATAGCACCCTAATCTTCTTCTAAACGTGCTACAAACATAAAATCACACTAACAAAGCTCTTAATATCACCAAATTGTTTTTATAAACTCGGTTCCTGCCAACTCGTCGTTCACCCACTTTCCGGCATCTTTAGAGGTAATTGATAGGTGGGTTTTCATTGGTTTGATCCGTCTAACAAAACCCTTAACCTAAATCTAACAAACATGGAACGATTTTGGATAATTGATTCTAGGGTTTTGTGGGGAAGAATATGAGTATGAGATCTTGTTTATAACTAATAGTTTCCATCTTTTAACAATAGAAGCTGTCTGGTCTAATGGTTATGCTTGTTGGCTGAGTTCATGAGGACCCGGGTTCAAACCCGGGTCACAACAATTCTATTTCATTTTTTAAACCATTTTTACTAGTTTTAATAAATTAAATATATATTTATAAATCATACAAAACAAATAAAATTAGTTTTATAGTTAAATAAAAGATGTTTTGATTTCCGTTAACAATTTCCGTTCAAGAATCAACTACTACAAACCAAACCACTCGTTAAATAATTATGTAGATAATATATATATATATATATATATATATATATATATATAATAACGTTGTAACTATATAAATTCTAACCAAAAACGATAAATTCCGTAAATATGATTTAAATCTAATATTCGACATATAAGTAGTATTATAATAAGATTCATGAAAAAAAACCCGTCAACTTAAATATTAATACACTTAAAAATGTGTAATAAAATACTTATAAATAATAATGCATGAACCTTAAAACCAACACTTTATTTTCCATAAAAGTAGTTAGTAATTCTTGTGTTTTTATTATTTTAGCTCGTGAGATTCGATCGTTCGGTTTCATATAACGCGCTTTCGTTTCATTTTCAAGTTTCTCATCCCAATTCAAAGGTGAGTTTCTCATACCCCCTTTTTACCCTTTTTACTATTTTTGGGGTAGCATATATATCCTATCAACAATGAAATTTCGTTTAATTATTATTACAAACTACAATTCGTTACATGGACTTGTGTGCTTATTTGCTTACCTGCTCAAAAACTATTTGCTCATGGTTTCCTCAATAAGTATGATCATACGCCCCCCCTATGCACTCAGGAGGTGGTTGCCAAAGCTCCGAGTGAACCCGAAATAGGCCATGGACTTGGATCTACCAAATGATATGAGTGCCTCTGAGATTCAATCATAAACAACTTTGCCTCGGTTGCAAGTAAACCCCCCCTTCACCCCCGCCTTCTAAAGTGGTAAAGAAGGCTCTTTGGGGTCCCTCTTTCTATCTGACAGGACAAACAAAAAGGAATGGATGGTTCTTTCATTGCAAGAAGTCTAACTAGAAAAGGATCTCCCTATTACTTTGAGAAGAGAATTGTTGGTTTGACCGACGAACTACGTGGGAAAATGGACCTTCTTTCTTTTCAGAAAGCATTTTTGAAAGTAACAATTCCATTCAGTTCGGTTTCGGAAAACTTTCCGCCGGGGCCTAACATCAAAGGCGCAGGTTGATCTCTCTGGTTGAGGCTGCAATTCATTTTGACACGTGGGAAGGGCTTACTCTACTAGTGGCTCGGCTTGGTCTCGCTCCCTTCCCGTACTATTCCTCCCCACTAAAAAAAGAGCGATTGAGAATCTGGAGAACCTTTCTGAACGTCTGTCTTCGCGGGGCAATGACCTCTATGTTATGAGTGGAATAGGGACCCCCGATCCGAGTACATTTGGTTGTTACCGAATGGAAAAGACATTGCTTGCGCTATTACTACACCAAGTTTCATGGAATTGTATGGTTTTATGTACTTGTATCAAACTTGTGTGAACTCACAAACTATTCAATTAGTTGACTTTATTTTATATATACGCTACAGGTACTTACATTAGAGGATAAAATGGCGAAAGACACTAGAAGTTAGGTTATTTAAAGAATAAACAAGAAGATGTGTTTTATTGTTTTTCCTTTATATTTGTCTTATTGAACAACTTGTGTACTTGGGATTTGAATGAATTAATGATATTATTGTCACTTAATAGTGTCACATGTGTTTTGGGCAATCTGTACGTCACACTCGGGCGTATTCCGCTAAAGCCAGGGTGATACACAGTCCCCCGGAGAAGATTTTTGCAAGGGCTCCGGTAATACTTTGGAAAGTCCTATATCATTGTCCACTAACACCTATTATTTCTTGTTTTTCATTATCTTATTTTTCTCTATCTTATTTTGTTTTGCATGTCCTGATCTAACACCTGTTGTTTATAATTTTGAGCCCGCACTTTGCCAAGGCGGTAATTGTGCACGAGTGTGCCTAGATCGTGCACCTAGACCAGGACCCCTAGTGCTTTATGAATGCCAAGGGACACTTTGTATTTGTTGTATGAAATACGAATAACTATTAAATACGTCAATACAAAGACGTGATAATATAGTCATCTTAATCATTGTCTTTTCCATGAATTTCTTTTTAATTATTTTAGCATTGTTAGAAGAACGTAGACTAAGTCTTTTTCTACACATGAACTCACTTTACAACGAGCATTCTCACATACTCTTTTCATTTATTCAGTCTTCACATATTTCCTTCGCCGAGCTCGACAAGCAAATTTCAAGAAAGTTCTTGTTCTTATTCATGATTTTTAGGAGCCTTAATTAATCATACATAAAAATTATTTGAGAGGTTTAATAGAGACATGCACACTACATTTAAAAAAAATAGATAATGTTCAGACATATAGTACCTGACACTCTAAGTCACTGCTAAAGTTTGATGCGAGACTTACTAGTTACTACCAATGTTTTTAAAACCCGTGTTTTATTTGTACCGAATTTAGATCAAAAATGATACAATCGGTTGAACCGAAATATACCGGGAGATTCAACGGGTTGAATAATTAACCTTGTAATTTCATATAAATACAAATGCAACTCAAAAAATAACCCAAGACTACATTAATACACATCACATTAACCAGATATCACGCATGAACATGGTCTTGCCAGATAGAAAGTTTGCACTTTGTAAACAAAATTAATCAATTACAAAAGATGTAAATAAACCAGCATTGGATTTGCATGATACAAAATTGGTTGATGAACGAATTGTCGTTTACTGTTTATACTCGTTTCAATTTTTATCCGCTATGTTAAAAGTCATTTTTAAAGATATAGGCCGCAAAAAATGTCAAAAATCTTTTTGGTATAAAACGGGTATTTTTTTTAAACACCGACGGTACAATGTTTTAGCAAACCGCCAAAAAATACCGGACTCTAAAAACCAGTTGCCTTATAAAAATTCGATATAACCAATTTAACCGGCCTTTACGATTGGTTACTACAAAGGATAGTGTATGTGTCAACATTATTCATCGTAATCGTTTCTAGTAGAACGTGGCATTAACTAAAATTGGTTATTTGGCCAACAGTCCAACATATACTATCTACTTCTACTATACCTAAAATATCTCTATTTTCCACCGAAAGTATCATTTTAAATAAAGGTTTATATTTAAAGTACACAAATTTAAATTTAAAAGAAAACTATGATTTGCTTCCCTATGTAATATTGATGGGGGCACCATTAACTCATAAAAACTAAATTTCGGGTATTGTATCCATATGTTTTTATAATGCTGACATGAGCCACTAGTTGCGCGTATTGAACCCTTGTTTTTAAGTTGACCCTTGGTTGACCGTTTGGTTCAAGGGCACTTTAGTAATTAGATAGATAAATAATAATAATAATAATAATAAGAAGAAGAAGAAGAAGAAGAAGAAGAAGAAGAAGAAGAATACAGATCATCATCATCATCTCACAACCTCAGGACTCTCATCTTTCCTCTACCGTCGCCGTCCACCGGAAAACTTCCCACCACCAAACCCAAACACGAACCACATTCAATTCAAACTAAACATCATCCTCATCCAGATTTAAACCCCTAACCACATGTGTTTTATACAAGAATATAAAAAAAACATAGATCTAAGGTGTGTGAATGATTAGAAGCTACGGCGAAGGATACACGACGACAGGGACGGGTACGGGGAGGTGGAGTGGAGCTACGGGGACGGCGACGGGAGGTGGTGTGGCGACGGACGGGAGCGGTGGTGTGGAGCTACGGCGACGGGGAGGTGGAGTGGAACTACGAAGACGGCGACGAGAGGTGGTATGGTTATTATAGTACTAACCATAACCAAACAAATATGGCATGTATATGTATGAAGTTCAATAGTAGTTTTGTTGAAACTAGTCCAATTAATCTTGATTTGCTTTTTTTATTTAAACATGTTATCGCCTCCACGGCGTTGTAATGAATTGTTATTCTATTTTCTTTCAATATTGAGAATCAAAATATTGTGCATAAAAGAGTATTTTGCACAAACAAACAAGTTATGAAAGTATTTTGAGTTTATGAGTAATTAATGTAAATCAATAACGTAAAGAAAGTAATAAATATTATTTAGTATTAATTATAACCGAATTTCCAATTAAAAGTATGAACAACACTATAAATAGCATGTGGTTAATTGTGAGCATGAATAAAATAAAACTTCTTAAATCTAAAAAAGATCTGTGTTAGCGATTTAAGAAAAATATCACATATTTTCTATTCCTTCACCACTTATTTATAAATTATAATAACAATGTTATTGCTCAGTCCCCTGGAGAAGATTTTTGCAAGGGCTCCGGTAATGTTTTGGAAAGTTCTATATCATTGTCCACTAACACCTATTATTTCTCATTTTTCATTATATTATTTTTCTCTATCTTATTTTGTTTTGCAGGTCTTGATCTAACACCTGTTGTTTATAATTTTGCGCCCGCGACTTGCCAAGGCGGTAATTGTGCGCAAGTGTTCCTAGATCGTGCGCCTAGACCAAGACCCCTAGTGCTTTATGAATGCCAAGGGACACTTTGTATTTGTTGTATGAAATACGGATAACTATTAACTACGTCAATACAAAGACGTGATAATATAGTCACCTTAATCAATGTCTTTTCCATGAATTTCTTCTTAATTGTTTTAACGTTGTTAGAAGAACATAGACTAAGTCTTTTTCTACACATAAACTCACTTTACAATGAGCATCCTCACATACTCTTTTCATTTATTCAGTCTTCACATATTTCCTTCGCCGAGCTCGACAAGCAAATTTCAAGAAAGTTCTTGTTCTTATTCATGATTTCAGTAAAGTTCTTGTTCTTATTCATGATTTTTAGGAGCCTTAATTAATCATACATAAAAATTATTTGATAGGTTTAATAGAGACATGCACACTACATTTAAAAATTTTAATAAATAATGTTCCGACATATAGTACATGACACTCTAACAGCCACTGCTAAAGTTTGATGCGAGACTTACTAGTTACTACCAATGTTTTTAAAAACCGGTGTTTTATTTGTACCGAATTTAGTTCAAAAATGATACAACCGGTTGAACCGGAATATATCGGGAGATTCAACGGGTTGAATAATTAACCTTGTAATTTTATATAAATACAAATGCAACTCAAAAAATAACCCAAAAGTACATTAATACACATCACATTAACCAGATATCACGCATGAACAATGGTCGGGCTAGATTGAAAGTTTTCACTTTGTAAACAAAATTAATCAATTACAAAAGATATAAATAAACCAGCATTGGATTTGCACGATACAAAATTGGTTGATGAACGAATTGTCGTTTACTGTTTACACTAGTTTCAATTTTTATCCGCTATGTTAAAAGTCATTTTTAAAAATATAGGCCGCAAAAAATGTCAAAAATCTTTTTGGTTGAAAACTATTTTTTTAAACACCGACGGTACGATGTTTTAGCAAACCGCCAAAAAATACCGGACTCTAAAAACCAGTTGCCTTATAAAAATTCGATATAACCAATTTAAATGGCCTTTACGATTGGTCTACAAAGGATAGTGTATGTGGCAACATTATTCATCGTAAGCGTTTCTAGTAGAACGTGGCATTAACTAAAATTGGTTCTTTGGCCAACAGTCCAACATATACTATCTATTTCTACTATACCTAAAATATCTCTATTTTCCACCGAAAGAATCATTTTCAATAAAGGTTTATATTTAAAGGACACAAATTTAAATTTAAAAGAAAACTATGATTTGCCTCCCTGTGTAATATCGACGGGGGCACCATTAACCCATAAAAACTAAATTTCGGGTATTGTATCCATATGTTTTTATATTGCTGACATGAGCCACTGGTTGCGCGTATTGAACCCTTGTTTTTAAGTTGACCCTTGGTTGACCGTTTGGTTCAAGGGCACTTTAGTAATTAGATAGATAAATAATAATAATAATAATAATAATAATAATAATAATAATAAGAAGAAGAAGAAGAATAAGAAGAACACAGATCAACATCTCACAACCACAGGACTCTCATCCTTCCTCTACCGTCGCTGTCCACCGGAAAACTTCCCACCACCAAACCCAAACACGAACCACATTCTATTCAAACCAAACATCATCCTCATCCAGATTTAAACCCCTAACCACATGGGTTTTATACAAGAATATTAAAAAAAACATAGATCTAAGGTGTGTAAATGATTAGAAGCTACGGCGACGGATACACGACGACGGGGACGGGGACAGCGACGGGAGGTGGTGTGGCGACGGACGGGAGTGTGCCTAGACCGTGCGCCTAGACCAGGACCCCTAGTGCTTTATGAATGCCAAGGGACACTTTGTATTTTTTGTATGAAATACGAATAACTATTAACTACGTCAATACAATGACGTGATAATATAGTCACCTTAATCAATGTCTTTTCCATGAATATCTTCTTAAGAGTACCACAGTTTCAACAACAATTTGTGCAGCCAAGGCCCGTTTATAAACCAATGGGTCAACCAAGAGTACCAATAGGGGTACCAAGAAGACATGCAAGAGAGATGGTTAGGGGGATTGAAGCCCATTTCCGACCCATAGTTACTAATAATCCTTTTCCGGTGGTTATCCCTCTCAATAATCAAGGGAGGACATTTGAAGTAAGAACCAATTCCCTTCAAAGTCTTCGGAAGTATAAAGGTCTAGCAACGGAGGAACCTTACTTTCACTTGGAGGCATATGACTCCATTTGCAACACAATTGGGGGTCAGGGTTTTACATCGGATGATATGAAGTTGGTTCTATTTAAGTTCTCATTGGAAGACAAGACAAAGAGATGGTTTTATACTTTGCCTTCCGCGTCTGTTTATACTTGGGCCGAAATGCAACAAATATTTTTAGAATAATTTTACACGGCCTAAAAGACCAATGATGCGAGAAGAAGTTTGAGAACCTTCCAACAACAATCGGGTGAAATGTTTCATGAAGCATTTGAGAGGTTCAATATGATGATAAAGAATTGTCCTCATCACGGTATTGCTTTATGGGAGTTGTTGAATGCGTTTCATGAGGTTTTGAGTATGGAGGATGAACGGGATCTGCGGTCGATCACTAATGGTACATTTGGTACCAATTATGAACAAGATGATTGGGCGTATTTGGAACAAATGGCGGTTACATCAAAGAGAAATACCCAAACCGGACGAAGAGCAAGACCGGCGATTGGTAGACCGCAAGTGCAAGCCGTGGAAGAAGGAAATGTACAAACCACTAATCTAGTAATCGATTTGTACAAATTGCAACGAGTTGGGTCATGCAACGGAGGTGTGTGGGGTAGGTCAAGCACCGGTGGAAGAGGTGAATGCACTTCAAGGGGGAGGTGGTAGAAATTACAACATGAACTCCAACACCTACCACCCCGGGTTAAGAAATCACCCGAATTTTTGTTATGGAAATCCGGCCACTCAATCTAATCCGAATTTTTAAGGATGTCAAAGCAATTATGCCCCTCGCCAACAATATAATAACCAAGGTAATTATCATGGCGGGAATAATCAAGGATTTCAAGGTCAAGGGGGTGGCGGTCAAAGCGGGTCAACGGGTCAAAGTTCATCGAGTGGAAATGAGGTTATGGACATGTAGAATTTGATGCAACAAGACATGCAACGAAGAAATCAACCTGATGAGGCGCGAATGCAAAAGGATGAAGTAAGAGATAAGGCCATCCAATCTTTGACTACACAAATGGGTCAACTCACAACTAAAGTGTCCGAGTTGAAGAAGAATAAAGGTCAATTGCCAAGCGATACAAAGGTAAATCCTTCTCATAACTCTTCTCGTAATGTTCCTATTAATCACGTTAGTGTTTTAAGAAGTGGTAAAGAATATAAAAAAGATTTATCACCGGGTGTGGTTGATGGGGAAGTTGAGGATATTACGGGTAATGAAAGTGATGATGAAATAGTAACAAATAAACCCACTAAACATGTCACTTTTGAAAAACTGTTAAAAAATCCGGGTCAAACTTCAAATGTAAATGATGAAAATAAGGAAGTAGAACCAAAGGTGGTTCCATTTCCTTCGGCTTTACTTGACCTGGGTAAGAAAAATATAATTTCCAGAAGAGGTCCTCAAAAAGAAGAGATGTGGGAAGTTTTTAAACAAGTAAAGGTAAATTTACCTCTACTTGAGGCAATTAAGCAAGTACCCGCATATGTAAAATTTTTGAAAGAATTGTGCACTCAAAAGAGACAACAAAAAGTGCCTCTACGAGTGGATTTAACTGAGCGTGTGAGTGCTGTTTTAAAAGGAGATCTTCCTCCTAAGCTTCAAGATCTGGGGACGCCCTTAATTAACATTCAAGTAGGCGATTTTCAAATGTCTAGGGCGTTACTAGATCTTGGGGCCGGAGTAAGTATTCTTCCGGGGGGTTTATACGACCAATATGATTTTGGTCCTTTAAACCGAGTTGAGACAACGATTGTGTTAGCCAATTTGTCCCATAAACTTCCCCGAGGAATTGTGCGGGATGTGATAGTAAAAGTTGAAGAATTTTACTATCCGGTTGACTTTTTGGTCTTAGACTACTCATCGGTTGATTCGACCCAACAACAAAATGTTATATTGGGTCGACCGTTTTTAAACACCGCTCATGCTATTATTGACTGTCGCTCGGACACAGTTGATATGACTTTTGGAAATAGAAAAATGAGATTAAATGTGTTCACTAATGGATCTAATGCTTTATGTGGTGATGAGTGTTTCATGGCAGATATTGTTGACACGTTTGAACCGCACGATTATGAGGACGATGCTTTGGAAGCATGTGTTTGTGATTATTCTGAACAGGTACATCTTTGTGCGTTGAGGATGGAAGAGAAAAATCAAGACGTGTTGGCGGTTAAAGAAGGACGACCACCATGGACTCATCAAATTGAAAGTCTGCCAGCTGTGATTGATTCGGGTACAAAACCGTCATTGGAAAGTCCACCAAAGTTGGAATTGAAGGATTTACCAAGCCACTTGAAGTATGCGTTTTTGGGGGACAATGACACATTACCGGTCATTATTGCATCTAATTTGGAAGATGCCCAAGAACAAGAATTGTTGAAGGTGTTGAAGGTGAATAAAGCGGCCATAGGTTGGACAATTGCCGATTTAAAAGGCATTAGTCCATCTATAGTTATGCACAAAATCATCACCAATGAGGAGGAAAAACCAACTCGAGAGACTCAAAGAAGGTTGAATCCCAATTTGAGAGAAATTGTGAAGAAAGAAGTAATAAAGTGGTTGGATGCGGGAATCATCTATCCCATCTCGGATAGCGCATGGGTAAGTCCTACACAGGTTGTACCGAAAAAAGCAGGTATACCGGTAATTAAAGATGAAAGCGGTGAACAAATCGCCACCCGACCGGTCACCGGGTGGCGAGTTTGCATTGATTATCGTAAATTAAATGTTGCTACATCTAAAGACCATTTTCCATTACCTTTCATTGACCAAATTATTGAAAATTTATCGGGTCAAAAATATTACTGTTTTTTGGACGGGTACCCGGGTTATAACCAAATTGCTATTCACCCGGATGACCAACACAAGACCACTTTCACCTGTCCCTATGGCACTTTTGCTTTTCGGCGAATGCCATTCGAATTGTGTAACGCTCCGGCCACATTCCAACGTTGTATGATGAGTATTTTTTCGGATATGGTCGGGGAATCACTTGAGGTATTTATGGATGACATTTCAATTTTTGGTCCAACTTATGAAACTTGTCTCAATGAATTATAAAAAGTTTTAAAAATATGTGTTGAGACAAATTTAGTTCTAAGTTGGGAGAAAAGTCACTTCATGGTGCAAGAGGGTATCGTGTTGGGTCACGTAATTTCGGAAAGGGGAATGGAAGTGGATAAGGAAAAATTCCGGGTAATATCATCTTTACCACCACCTAAAAACATTAAAGGGGTAAGGTCATTTTTGGGACATGCGGGTTTTTATAGAAGATTTATTAAAGGCTTTAGTGTGATCACAAAACCTTTATGTAATTTATTGTTAAAAGATGCACCTTTTGATTTTACTAATGAATGATTGCAAGCGTTTGATGTTTTGAAGGAACAGTTGGTGAAAGATCTCATTCTACAACCACCGGATTGGTCAAAGCTGTTTGAGATCATGTGTGATGCTAGTGATACCACTATCGGAGCGGTGTTGGGTCAACGAGTTGATAAAAAACCGGTGGTCATTTATTATGCGAGGAAAACATTATCCGAAGCGTAACTTAATTATACAACCACCGAAAAAGAATTGCTTGCGGTGGTGTATGCTTTGGATAAGTTCCGCTCGTATATTTAGGGGAGTAAGGTGATTGTTTATTCGGACCATAGCGCGGTCCGATATTTGATGGAGAAGAAGGATGCAAAAGCACGTTTAATTCGATGGGTATTGCTTTTGCAAGAGTTCGATTTAGAAGTTCGGGATAAAAAGGGGTGTGAAAATGTCATGGCGGATCACCTATCCCGAATTCCGCTAGAGGGTGTTGATGACCCGATGGAGATAAACGAACGGTTTCCCGATGAACAATTGTTAGCCGTGTCGACCACACCATGGTATGCCCACTTTGTGAATTATTTAGCAATGGGGTCTATTCCAAGTCATTGGGTGAAGAAAAGAAGACAACGGTTCATCGCCCAAGTGAAACAATGTATTTGGGATGAACCGGATTTGTTCAAGATTGGTTCGGATCAAATAATAAGGAGGTGTATTCCCGATTCCGAGGTGTGGGAAGTTTTGACTCATGCACATGCATCGGCGTGTGGAGGTCATTTTAGCGGTCAAAAGACGGGTTACCGGGTGCTCCAATGTGGTTTTTATTGGCCCACAATTTTTAAAGATGCAAGTGAATATGCCCGACATTGTTTGAATTGCCAAAAGTTGGGTAGTATCTCGAAACGGGATGAAATGCCATTGCAACCGATTTTGGTGTTAGAGATTTTCGATGTATAGGGAATTGACTTTATGGGTCCGTTTCCAAACTCGAATGGATTTTTATATATCTTGGTTGCGGTTGATTATGTGTCCAAGTGGGTAGAAGCGGTAGCAACAAGAACCAATGACCATTCGGTTGTTTGCAAATTTGTTCAATCCAATATCTTTGCTCGGTTTGGTATCCCGCAGGTTATTATAATTGATGGTGGGTCACATTTCAAGAATTTCAACTTTGGGAAACTTACCGAATTGCTACTCCTTATCATCCACAAACAAGTGGACAAGTTGAAGTGTCCAATCGTCAAATTAAAGAAATCTTGATGAAGACGGTGCGGGTCGATAGGAAGGATTGGTCTTCTAAGTTAAATGATGCATTGTGGGCGTATCGGACCGCCTACAAAACTCCTATCGGCACAACTCCTTATCGGTTAGTTTATGGGAAAGGGTGTCATTTACCAATGGAGTTGGCACATAAGGTGCTTTGGGCGATCAAGAATGTTAACACGGATTATAAGGAAGCGGGTGAATTGAGAAAGTTGAAATTGAATGAGATTGAGGACATCTGGGATGAAGCGTATGAATGTGCTTCCGCGTACAAAGACAAACTAAAGAAAGTCCATGATGCAAAGTTGAGAAAACGGACTTTTGAAGTGGGTCAAAAGGTGTGGTTGTATAATTCAAGGCTAAAGTTATTTCCGGGTAAGTTAAAGAGCAAGTGGATGGGCCCATATGTCATCACAAAAGTGGGTCAATTTGGTGATGTGGAGATAGAAGATGTTCAAGAGCAAACAAAACAAGTGGTGATCGTTTAAAGACTTAAACCTTACTTGGAAGGAAAGGACATCAATATGCTCGATATGGACCGGGTGAGTTATTTGTTACGCTCACCGGATGAGGAAACGAATTAAAAAGGCCAAGGTATGTTGTATATTTTAGTTTATTTTAATTTAGTTTTTGTTAAAATTCGTTTTAAAAATTACCTTCTTCGCTTTGGAGTTGTCCAAATCAAGTGTGGGGAAGTCCTTGCGATTTTTATACCGTGTTGAGGACAACTCGGGTTTTTCATGGGGGGGTCGGGTAATTTTTATTTTTATTTTAATTTGGTAGATAAGTTTTTATTATTGTTTTTATGTAATCTTTGGTTTTTGTAGTTTTCGGTTTGTTTTTTTTTTTAAAAAAATTGATTGAAAACTTACAGGGGCCACCGTAGCCTACGGTACCTACCGTAAGCTACGATGGGGAGAAAAAACATTACGCTGGCTAGCAACTGTTGTACGGTAGGATTTTGTGATCCAAGGCCACCGTAGGCTACGGTGTCCACCATAGCTTACGGTGGACCCTGGAGCTGCGAATCGGAAACCGGGTTATTATATAAAAAAATAATAAGTTTTTATTTTACTCACATTTAACCTACACCACACATCTCTTTTACCATTCATTCCACTAAACATCATCTTCTTCAAAACTTTCAAAACCCTAACTCTTCAATCTACCATAACTTTCTTATTTCTTAACCAAATCAATTGATTCTTTGGTCTAAATTGGCTAGAATCTTACAAGGTTTTCAATTATACCACTGTATTTGAGAGAATCTCTCGTTTTGCTTGTCGATTTTGGATAATCAAATCCGAAATTTTGTCGGTTTTGGTGTATTTTGAAGTTTTGTTCATCTTCATCTTCTACAACACCAAGGTATGTAATCTATTGTCATTCTTGATGGTGTATTGCAATGAAATTGTAAGTTGTTTATAATTGTTTCTATAACCACACTTGCTTGAATTGTTGAATTTGTGAATAATGAGTTTGAATGTGTTATGGTTGAAGATGATTAGTATGAGTTGGAACATAGTTATGGGCAAATTATTAGTTACATAGGGGACATAATGCTAATTTTTTTTTTGAAAAAAAAATTGTTTGAAAAAGTGAATATGTGTCTAAGTAGCATCTTCAATCATAATGTTAAATAAGTGTGGGGATGTTTAAAGTTGAAAAGTGAATAACTTGCTCTTTTGTTGTTGTTTGTATGTTTAGAATGGGTAGAAAAGGGAAAGAACCGGTTGGCTCGTCAAGCAAACAGGATGAACAACCAAAGAGAAGAAGACTGGTACTTCAAGTAGAGGTGGAAGAAGAGGAAGAAGATCAAATAAGGTAAAAGCCAATTTGGAGGTTAGGGTCTTTAGCAGATTAACCTCAAGAATGGCAAGCGGAGCTCTTCCATGATCAAATGAACGCGTTGAGACAACGAACTGATGTGTTTATTTACGAAAAAGAAGTTAGAGAAGAGGACTTTGGGCCATTTGGGGTTACCGATAAATTTAGAGCATTGGGTTGGGAAGCAGCCTTAAAGTGTTGGGACAACGAATCAACCAACTTATTTGACGTAGAAATTCAAGAATGGATGGCTACTCTAAGACGGGTTACAGGTGACCATCCATCAAAGAACAGGTTGATTGGTACTGTGAATGGGGTTGAAGTGGAAATGTCGTTTGATAGTTTGAGACGGGTGGCAAAGTTTGATAGTAAACCGCAAAATCAGTATAAGTGCCCGGATTTGGAAGATTTGTTTTTGTTTCCCGAGAAGCACCCGATGTGGAACACCATGTTAGATAATCTGTTTTTGACCGGGACATACGCCGGGAAATTGTACCGAAAAAATTTGAAGATTGAAGCAAAATTGATGTTAACGATAAGCATCAATAACGTCATTCCGCGTCGGGGTGACAAGTTCGAGGTACGATATCCCAAAGTTCCAATATTATACACGTTGCTACATGGCTCACCGCTTATTTCATACCGATTTTTGGTAATGAGAAACGTATGGATAAGCCGAAACAGTGTGAACCGGAAGATCATACCGCATTGTCAATTAATAACAACATTGTTGAAGAAATATGGTGCTATTCAGACGGGTGATATGGGGTCTTACAAAAAGTTCAAACCTTTCAACATCGCACATTTGGGGTCGGGTTGGGTATATTCCCAATCCGAACGGTACCATAAATTGAAGAGTGATGGGAGAAGATGGAGAGTGTTGAAGGAAGATGCAAGACCATTAAATGCGGGTGAAGCGGATGACCCGGAAAGTGAAGATGAGGTGAGTGGTGATGAGGCGTATCAAGATAATCCAAATGTAGTTCACATGGAAACGTATCAAGCGGGACCGAGTTGGGATGGAAGGCAAGCGGGTACGCAATCGTGTTATGTGGGAAGTGCATTTGACTATGCACAAAGACCGTATGATTCGAACTAGGCTTATCAAGGAACAATGCAAGAGGTGGTAGAAAGACAGAGACCGCCCACGTTTGGGAATTGGCCCGAATATTCCCAAGCCATTTTTGATCAACAAACCTTCATGTGCGCGAGCATGGAAAGGGCATTAAAGCAGAATTATGATCGACAAGAGCAGTGGAATCGCACGCATGCATATGCCTTTGAGAATGACATGAACAACTGATACCTTGATGACCGTCAGCGACGGATGCATGACGCGTGGCATGCGGGACAACCAGTTGTGTCCGACCCCCATATGTGGATTACACCACTTTGCCACCGTATGATGGTAGTGTGTCATACCCTACACCACCATTGCATCATTATATGTGGGTGGATCCCAATCAAGGTTCAAGTCAAAGCACCTCGCAACAACAAGGAGGTGAGCAAGGTGGTGATGGTCAAGATGCATTTGGATTTGGTGAGTTCAACGATGTGATGACATCCATTTTCGGGCCGGCCCGACCGCCTTTCTTTTGATGGAATCTAGTGTTACCAGGTGAACATCATTTTGTATAGTTTTGTATAAGTTATCTTTTGTGTTTTTATTTGTTTGGGTGGATGGGTGGTGGACAAAATACTTTTGATTAAGTATTAAGGGTTGTGTTGGAAAGAGGGTTGTGTTTTTTTTAAGTAGTCTGTTTTTTTTTTCTTTCTCAAAATCATACATTGGGGACAATGTATCCTAAGTGTGGGGATGAGGAAATTTTCGTTAATCATAAAAAAAAATTAAAAAAATCAGAAAAAAAATAAAAAAATGTTTTAATGAAACCGGAAAGTGGTAAGATGACGGGGAGAAGTTTTGGTCCGTTTTCATGGTCACAATTCCTTAAATAACATGTGCCTAGTTGTTTTAAAAAAAGGAAAATTAAAATGGACCGTTTAGATGGGATAACGAGTCACGGGGACGGGTACACATGTTTCATATCGGCAGCCTATTTCCTCCGGTACGTGTGTGAGATTTGCTTTATATATAATACACATATAATATATAGTATATACACATGTCATATGAGTGCCATTATAGAGAGTAACCGGTATGCCCATGATATCTAGCTTGGTTGTCTCATGCATTTCGAGATCTTAATACCACCACCTGTATGGAGAAATAAGACTTTAGAAAACCCATTTTATATTGACCTTACAAATATATATATATATATATATATATATATATATATATATAATAGTAATAAAAATATTAAATAATACTTCCTACCCTACATTATCCCTTAGGAGCCAAGTTTCTGCATTTTACCTTTCGTTTGTTTAACCACATTACAAGCCATGTTAGCCTTGGCCTTTTGTTTTAACCCTGTGGATGAAACCCGGTATGTTAAGAGTTGTATATAAGTTGTTTGTCGAGCATAGTACACAATGTACGTATGTTTCAGGTAAGTTGTTTGTATATATTAATGTTAGTATTTGTCAAAAAAAATTTGGAAAATCAAAGAAAAGCTCAAAAAGAGTCGATGTTTGAGTTAGTATCGTTTGTAAATAATTGTGAGTGAGTTGTTTCTTTGTTGAATAAATTGGGTTTCATCCACCATAACTCACAAAATAAATCCGCTTCCACACCCTAACCTAAGCCACAACAAAACCCTTAGTTCTATTCTCTATGCAACCGGTGGGTAATGGGTGGAGATATAACTTGCTTCCAAGCTTATTACATTGTGTTTATACTTGGTATTGAGGGCAGAGAGATACTAGCACATTTTATGCTGGTCCAGATATTAAACCGAGAGGAGAGATGTTATATTATGAGGGGTGTGATCATGTGTGCCCTAACCGGAAACAAAGTAGACTCGTTTGGGTGGTTCCATAGTTTTAAATTGTAACATCAAATTATTTGGTGGGTTATCAACTTTGACAGTGTCGGTTCTTAGGAATAGGGTATGACTTGGGACCTTAACTGAACCTGAATTGTGGTAAGATTGGTGGATACAAGTTGAATGTAATAGAAAGTTTGTGTTGAGATGTTGCTTGAGGGCAAGCAACGTGTAAGTGTGGGAATGTGACGGGTGGTCCATGGGACAACCCTTAAGTGGTTTAAGACCGTTAATATTCATGTGTTTAATTGGTTTATTTTGTTGAATTGGATAACTACATTTACTCGTGTAATGGTAGGTATGAAAAGCTAGATGATGGAATTACGAGAACGTAGGCGAAAACGGTGGCGAAAACGGACTTGGAACGAAGAAAATATCAAGAAAATAAGTTGGAAAAGAGTGAAGTCCACCGTAGCTTATGGTACCCACCATAAGCTACAGTGGGAGTTGAAGATATAAGCTGCCATAAGGCAGTTTAAACCCAGCGTGGTTTTTTTGGAAGCCACCGTAAGCTACGGTGGACGCGTGCTGCAAATTGTAACTGCCGTTTTTATTTGTCTTTTTGGTCGGCTTTTGAGATCATTATGGGATATCTTATCATCTAAGAAACACCTGGAGGCGATTTTGGGAGACAAGAATATTATTTTGAGTGTGGTAATCTTAAAGACTTGTTTTTGATTCATATGCAAATTATAATCGAAGGAATGATGAACCGAATCATGCTCGGCTAAACTCCTTTATATTTTCCCTCGGATTGTAAGGTTTATTATGCTTGTTTGGTTGAATGTTTGATCAATTTCTGAGATAATATTTAATCTTATTGATTTCATTATTATGATGTTTATGTATTGATTGATAGATTATTAGCTTATCGACTTTGTGTTCTAAACCGTCAGTTCTTGGTTCTTTAAGTAATCGAGATTAATCGGGAGGGATTTGGGGTTGGATAAACTAATTGGTTTTGAGTGATTACCTTGCGTTATATAATCCAAGTACTTGATCTTCAATTATCGCAATCGTTTACATAAACACGAACTCAGTTTAAACATCAACTGTAACATTCATGGAAACCTGAAACCGAGGGAGGACATATTTTCTCATATTGCTTAAAACTCGTTTATCTGTTTCAGTTCTTTTCGTTAATCAAAACAACAAAATACTTGAGTTTATTTTCTGCATTTAGTTTAATATAGATTAATTACAAAGCTACTTAGTAACACATTTTCTACAAACTCCCTGTGTTCGATACCCGCTTGCCACTATCTAATTAGTTGTAATCGTTTTATTTTTGAGCGAGTCTTCGACCTCACGTCAACAGCCACTGCTAAAGTTTGATGCGAGACTTACTAGTTACTACCAATGTTATTAAAAACCGGTGTTTTATTTGTACCGAATTTAGTTCAAAAATGATACAACCGGGTGAACCGGAATATACCGGGAGATTCAACGGGTTGAATAATTAACCTTGTAATTTCATATAAATACAAATGCAACTCAAAAAATAACCCAGAAGTACATTAATACACATCACATTAACCAGATATCACGCATGAACAACGGTCAGGTCTGATAGAAAGTTTGCACTTTTTAAACAAAATTAATCAATTAAAAAAGATGTAAATAAACCAGCATTGGATTTGCATGATACAAAATTGGTTGATGAACGAATTGTCGTTTACGGTTTATACTCGTTTCAATTTTTATCCGCTATGTTAAAAGTCATTTTTAAAAATATAGGACGCAAAAAATGTTAAAATCTTTTTAGTTTAAAACCGGTATTTTTTTAAACACCCACGGTACGAAGTTTTAGCAAACTGCCAAAAAATACCGGACTTTAAAAACCAGTTGCCTTATAAAAATTTGATATAACCAATTTAACCGGCCTCTACGATTGGTTACTACAAAGGATAGTGTATGTGGCAACTTTATTCATCGTAATCGTTTCTAGTAGAACGTGGCATTAACTAAAATTGGTTCTTTGGCCAACATTCCAACATATACTATCTATTTCTACTATACCTAAAATATCTCTATTTTCCACCGAAAGTATCATTTTCAATAAAGGTTTATATTTAAAGGACACGAAATTAAATTTAAAAGAAAACTTTGATTTGCCTCCTAGTGTAATATCGGCGGGGGTACCATTAACCCATAAAAACTAAATTTCGGGTATTGTATACATATGTTTTTATAATGCTTATATGAGCCACTGGTTGCGCGTATTGAACCCTTGTTTTTAAGTTGACCCTTGGTTGACTGTTTGGTTCAAGGGCACTTTAGTAATAATAATAATAATAAGAAGAAGAAGAAGAAGAAGAAGAAGAAAGATCATCATCATCATCATCATCTCACAACCTTAGGACTCTCATCCTTCCTCTACCGTCGCCGTCCACTAGAAAACTTCCCGCCAAAAAACCCAAACACGAACCACATTCAATTCAAACCAAACATCATCCTCATCCAGATTTAAACCCCTAACCACATGGGTTTTATACAAGAATATAAAAAAAACATAGATCTAAGGTGTGTAAATGATTAGAAGCTACGGCGACGAATACACGACGACGGAGACGGGGACGGGGAGGTGGATTAGAGCTACGGGGAGGGCGACGGGAGGTGGTGTGGCAATGGACGGGAGCGGTGGTATGGAACAACGGGGACAGGGAGGTGGAGTGGAGCTACGGGGACGGCGACGGGAGGTGGTATGGTTATTAGAGTAATAACCATAACAAAACAAATACGACATGCATTAAGTATGAAGTTCAATAGTAGTTTTGATGAAACTAGTCCAATTAATCTTGATTTACTTTTTTTATTTAAACATCGTATCGCCTCCACGCCGTTGTAATGAATTGTAATTCTATTTTCTTTCAATATTGAGAATCAAAATATTGTGCATAAAAAAGTATTTTGCACAGACAAACAAGTTATGAAAAGTATTTTGAGTTTATGAGTAATTAATGTAAATCAATAACGTAAAGAATATAATAAATATTATTTAGTATTGATTATAACCGAATTTCCCATTAACAAGTATTAACAACTCTATAAATAGCATGTGGTTAATTGTGAGCATGAATAAAAAAACTTCTTAAATCTAAAAAAAATCTGTGTTAGCGATGAAGAAAAATATCACATATTTTCCATTCCTTCACTTGTTATTTATAAATTATAACAACAATGTTATTGCTGAGACCCCGGAGAAGAATTTTGCAAGGGCTCCGGTAAAACTTTGGAAAGTCCTATATCATTGTCCACTAACACCTATTATTTCTCGTTTTTCATTATCTTATTTTTCTCTATCTTATTTTGTTTTGCAGGTCCTGATCTAACACCTGTTGTTTATAATTTTGCGCCCGCGCCTTGCCAAGGCGGTAATTGTGCACAAGTGTGCCTAGATCGTGCACCTAGACCAGGACCCCTAGTGCTTTATGAATGCCAAGGGACACTTTGTATTTGTTGTATGAAATACGAATAACTATTAACTAAGTCAATACAAAGACGTGATAATATAGTCACCTTAATCAATGTCTTTTCCATGAATTTCTTCTTAATTATTTTAACGTTGTTAGAAGAACGTAGACTAAGTCTTTTTCTACACATAAACTCACTTTACAACGAGCATTCTCACATACTCTTTTCATTTATTCAGTCTTCACATATTTCCTTCGCCGAGCTCGACAAGCAAATTTCAAGAAAGTTCTTGTTCTTATTCATGATTTTTAGGAGCCTTAATTAATCATACATAAAAATTATTTGAGAGGTTTAATAGAGACATGCACACTACATTTAAAAATTTTAATAGATAATTTTCAGACATATAGTACCTGACACTCTACAGCCACTGCTAAAGTTTGATGCGAGACTTACTAGTTACTATCAATGTTTTTAAAAACCGGTGTTTTATTTGTACCAAATTTAGTTCAAAAATGATACAACCGGTTGAACCGGAATATACTGGGAGATTCAAAGGGTTGAATAATTAACCTTGTAATTTCATATAAATACAAATGCAACTCAAAAAATAACCCAAAAGTACATTAATACACATCACATTAACCAGATATCACGCATGAACAATGGTCGGGTCAGATAGAAAGTTTGCACTTTGTAAACAAAATTAATCAATTACAAAATATGTAAATAAACCAGCATTGGATTTGCATGATACAAAATTGGTTGATGAACGAATTGTCGTTTACTGTTTATACTCGTTTCTATTTTTATCTGATATGTTAAAAGTCATTTTTAAATATATAGGCCGCAAAAAATGTCAAAAATCTTTTTGGTATAAAACCGGTATTTTTTTAAACACCGACGGTACGATGTTTTAGCAAACCGCCAAAATATCGGACTCTAAAAACCAGTTGCATTATAAAAATTCGATATAACCAATTTAACCGGCCTTCACGATTGGTTACTACAGAGGATAGTGTATGTGGCAACATTATTCATCATAATCGTTTCTAGTATAACGTGGCATTAACTAAAATTGGTTCTTTGGCCAACAGTCCAACATATACTATCTATTTCTACTATACCTAAAATATCTCTATTTTCCACCAAAACTATCATTTTCAATAAACGTTTATATTTAAAGGACACAAATTTAAATTTAAAAGAAAACTATGATTTGTCTCTCTGTGTAATATCGGCGGGAGCACCATTAACCCATAAAAACTAAATTTCGGGTATTGTATCCATATGTTTTTATAATGCTGACATGAGCCACTGGTTGCGTGTATTGAACCCTTGTTTTTAAGTTGACCCTTGGTTGACTGTTTGGTTCAAGGGCACTTTAGTAATTAGATAGATAAATAATAATAATAATAATAATAATAATAATAATGATGATGATGAGAAGAAGAAGAAGAAGAAGAAGAAGAAGAAGAAGACAGATCATCATTATCATCTCACAACCTCAGGACTCTCATCCTTCCTCTACCGTCGCCGCCCACCGGAAAACTGAAAAGATGAAGAAGAAGAACACAGATCATCATCATCTCACAACCTCAGGACTCTCATCCTTCCTCTACCGTCGACGTCCATCGAAAAACTTCCCACCACCAAACCCAAACACGAACCACATTCTATTCAAACCAAACATCATCCTCATCCAGATTTAAACCTCTAACCACATGGGTTTTATACAAGAAAATAAAAAAACATAGATCTAAGGTGTGTGAATGATTAGAAGCTACGGCGACGGATACACGATGACGGGACGGGGACGGGGAGGTGGAGTGGTGCTACGGGGACGGCGACGGGAGGTGGTGTGGCAACGGACGAGAGCGGTGGTGTGGCAACGGGAGCGGGGTGCGGCGACGGAATGGTGGTGACGTCGGTGGTGACGAGGTGTAGGTGAAGTGGGGAAGAAGACATGTGTTATAAATATATAAAAGATGGGTATTGATTGGATGAATTATAAAAGACGGAATGGTGTTCTTGATTTTCCGGCAACATGTTCTTGATTTTCCGGCGGCCACCTCTGTCGAAATTATGTACGATGGTACTGGTGTTGGTGGTGATATAAGATTTATGGGTTTGTATAACATACCCACTTGGGTTTAAGTGGGTATGTTGATGATGTTAATTTATGTATTTGTACAAGATTTATGTGTTTTCTGGGTTTGGGTTAGGGTTCTTAGCCGGAGATTTTCTGGGTTTGGGTATGATGATGATGAAGATCAGGGTTTGTGTTTGAATGTTGATGATGAAGATGAAGATGAAAGGTATATTGGCCATTTAACCAATAATTACACTACAGTGAGCATTCTGAGCCCGCCAAAAAAACATATGATTACAATACCCGAAATTTAGTTTTCAGGGGTTAATGGTGCCCCCGTCGATATTACACAGGGAGGCAAATCGTAGTTCCCTCTAAATTTAAATCAATAGTTATGTTGATTTGTTGTATTTGGATGTTGACGGATTTATTTTTTGGTACGACATTACGTTTACTTTTTTGGGTTTTTTTGGTTTTATTTTTTGGGTTTTGATCTAGGCTATGCAACAATTCGGAACCGCAAAAACAGAACCGAAATTGACTGAAAGGTAGAACCGGAACTGGAACCTATTATAGTACACCGGTTAGGTTCCAGAACGGGTAAATTTGTTTCTCGCTAATCAGTTATATGCCAGAACCGATTCAGTCGTTTATTTGTCAAACAGGTTGTGCAAACTTTGCAAATTATTAAACAAATGTATATAATTGTATGTTTTCTTTCATGATAAAATTAATTCAGATTACAAAATGAACACCCATTATATTTTTTATTGAAGTATAATTGTTGAAGTTCAATAAATCATAAGTGGTGATAGATTAAAGAAAATATCATATCATTTTATATTATGTTACCTTAAAAGCTTGAATCAAAATTGATTTGGCTGCTAGGTATTGAACGCAAAGAAAAAAAATAAATTAAAGAATGATCAAATGAATGCTAATGCTGACTAATATAAAAAATAGGGATTGATAAATTTATTTTAAAATTTTTTAATATTCCGGTTTTTCGATTCCACGTCTAGAACCGTCGGTTTTACCCGGAACCGAACCAAGAGCTGTTCAATGCAATACCGAGAACCGTAAGGTAACACATTAACGGTTATGAGGCACCGATTCGGTTCCGGTTCTTCGGTTCTAACGGTTCCGAACCGTTTCTTGCTCACCCTTATTTTGATACCCAGTTAATATTTAATACTGACATTCTACATCAGCTGCCAACAAAGCCATCATATCAGCAGATTTAATGAAAATGTTTTCCGTTACAACATAGATTCCTCTGAAACTTGAAGAACAAGATTCAAGTGAAACATGTGATACACCCACAGATTCTGCCACCCTACATTATCATCTCATTTCTTAAAGAATCATAAAAGCCACAAAATCGGTATCTAATGGTATACTTTTGCCCCACAAAACAAAATGACACGTAAACAACATTAATGCAACATTTGATACAAAAAAGTTTATCAATCACATTTCCATCTTTAAAAACTCAATCAACCTGCTTCATTATTAATAATATCTGCTTACTTGCGACAATTAATGGCAGGAATAATAAACATACCTTTGCTGTTATTTGGTTGTTTTCTTGCTCATTTAATAATAACTCATGCAAAAGTAACCTCGATTATCGTGTTCGGGGACTCTTCTGTGGATCCTGGTAACAATAACCAAATGGCTACTATTGCCAAGAGTAATTTTCAGCCCTATGGTTGTGACTTTTTTGATGCCCGACCCACGGGTCGCTTTTCTAATGGGCGGATCGCAACGGATTTTATCTCCGAGGGTTTCGGGATCAGGTCTATAATACCTGCCTATTTGGACCCACATTATGGTATGACGGATTTTGCAAAAGGAGTCAGTTTTGCTTCAGCTGGAACCGGTTATGATAATCTTACCTCTGCAATTATGGTAAGTTAACTTTTTTTATAAGTGGCAATGGGCAGGTTAGGTAACGGGTCAAATTGGTAATTAGTGTGGCCGTGTGGGATACCGGGCCAAATATGGTCAAACGTTCATGTTAAGTTGGTCAACGCACTTAATTTCCCTTTCTTATATTGTTATAGTCTCCAGTCTCATTGAAACTTCAAGATTTGGTTTCTTAGTGAAGCTAATACAATGACTTTGTTTACTCATTAACAATTTAATTATAGGTGACAATTTTGACATATTTGATCATGAACGCGTCGATTTAGGTTATGTATTATCTCTTAACATCTTAAAAGAAAAAGGGTCACACAGAAAGTCATGCAAAATGTATGTTTATTGTATAAAATTTCCTGATTATCTTCAGTAAAAGTTTATGCTAAAAAGAAAACTTTGCATAAAAACTAAAAAGTGTAAAAAGTAAATTATAATGGTGCGTTAAACATTTATAGCGATGTGTCAGCACGTTTTCTTTAACGAGCGTCAGCATATGTTTTTTTCAATGGTGCATCAACGTGTTTTATTGATCCCGGAATTTCCTTAGGCACGTGGTGTCTTCTGATGACTTCTTACACTTTTTTAGGTATAATCTATTTTTTAGCATAACTCTACTAATAAGTATCTTTATTCCTAAGAAGTAGATTATCAATAAAATAATATACTTTATGCAATCATTTGTGACACACCAATTACTTAAACATGTTAAATAAATTTTAGATAAAAAAAGGTGTTTAGCAGATTAACATGAAGCTGTTTTGATCATTTATCAACCTGCTCGAACCACCCATTTTAGCACCTCTAAGGAAAACATACAACTTATATTCAGAAAGTAATTGCAGTCGGTCATACCGCTATGGAGGCAGCTCGAATACTTCAAGGAATACCAGAACAAAATGATGATTGAATTTGGAGGTGCAGAAGCTACCAAAATATTAAGTGAAGCACTTTACCTTATAAGTCTAGGAACAAATGACTTCATAGAAAACTATTATGCACTTCCAGTTAGACGAATGGCTTATTCCGTTGACGAATATGAGAATTTTCTCTTAGTGAAAGCCAGAAACTTCGTCACAGATTTATATAATCTAGGAGGGCGAAAAATATCCATAGCCGGGCTTCCTCCAATGGGATGTTTGCCGTTAGAAAGAACCAAACATTACTTAATATGTATAGATAAATACAATTATGTGGCTCGTGAGTACAATATGAAGTTGCAGCAGTTGGTCACAAATTTGAACCAGGAGTTGGGTGGCATACAATTGGTCTATTCAGACATTTATACCATTCTCGATGATATCATCAATAATCCAAGCTCTTTTGGTAAGTTTTTATTTAACTTTGACGATTATTATACGTGATATCAACGGTTTAGAATGTATATAATTAATGATCAAGTGCAAACTATCTCAGGGTTTGTGGTTGGAGAGAGAGCATGTTGTGCAACAGGAAGATATGAAATGAGTTACTTGTGCAACAAATTCAACCCGTTCACATGTGACATTGCGAATAAGTATGTATTTTGGGATTCGTTTCACCCATCCGAGAAGACAAACTTCATCGTTGCAGAACATGCATTGAACAACACTTTGGCAGGATTTCTGTAGCTAATCTTGTATAGATAAGTGAATGGTTTGTGCAACATCACTAGATTGTATTATCCGCTTGCACAAATGCTATATAGCAACATTGCCATGACATTTCCTACTTTGTTTCGCTTGTTTTAATCCGGTCTTCCATTTTTCCATTATAAAATTGAGACGTTAAGGGAAGAAAAAAAAAGGTTTGGGGTGGTTAGGGTGATACGGTCCACTCAACATATATCAGAGCCTAAAGCTAGGGTCATCTTAAAAAATCGTTAAAAAATTGATGGCTCGGGGCGGGTAAAATATTAGCCCCAATAAACCCCGTTAAACCACAAAACAAGGGGGTGCTATCCTTTTTTCACCTTTTTCATTAACCCACTAACGCCCTTTTGGTTAAATTTAAGTAAAGTCCACCAAGGCACCAACTAACAACCAATCAAAACAAAAAACAAAAAAAATCTCTAATCCCTCCACCTCATAAGTAGCTAGTTAAAACAAATTAACCCATAACAACCAAGTTTATGTAAGGGCTAGTTAAACTCCAATGCTTAAGTTGTGATGACCCAACTCGTTAACCAACACATATTAGTTAGCTCACAATACATAGCCTAAGTAAATGTGTTTGCAGTCCAGTTAATATATTAATTAGCCATAAATTAGAGGTGCACAAACCGAGTATTTTTAAGAACCGGGAACCGGTTTCGGGTATGGTCAACAAAGTCAAAACCGGGTCTAGGTAGGAACCGGTTCCACCGGGTTTTTTTCGGGTTGAGGGTAAGGTAGGGTTGGCTTTTGACCGGGTATGGCTCCGAGGAGAAACCCTATACCTGATCCTACCCACGGGCCAAATACAGGTAGGAAATGGTTCAGGGTCAGGTACACCGGTAGTGTTCGGAACCGGGTATTTTGTTAGAAAAGTGGGCTTGTTGATATTATGGGTCGATAATAATAATAATAATAATAATAGAACGACGAGCCCTGTGTTAGGTTATTAACAACCGGAGCCTCTCTCTCCTCCGGCGAGCATTTCCACCGTCGCAACGACGAAATGGCCGGAGCTTCATCATCAAGACTGCTAGTCTTTTCTTCATCTCTACTACTTCACCACCAACGCCCCATCAATCTCTTCCGATTAGCTCGCCGTCACAATATTATTAATATTAATATTAATATTAATATTACTACCCTATACCACCACCTCCATCTCACCCCCCAAACTCCGACCATAAGGTTTTACTCCGGAGGAACTAATTATGCATTCCAGGTTAATAATATTTCCCATGCTCATCCACCGTCTCATCCGTGGCCGGAGTGGTCCCACCTACTTGAAACCCTATCTATTGCAAGCTACTATAACGGATATAATATTAATAATATTGAGGATGAGTTTATGGAGAATGAGAATTTATCCAAGGAATTTGTAGCTGCTGCTAATTTGTGCTTGGCGTTTGCGACTCATAGACCTGATCTTTTAGGGTATGCAATACGAATCTCTTTCTATCCTTTAGTTATTATAGATTAGAGGTGTACACGAGTCAAGCCCGATAGCCAAGCTCGCTTTGAATTAGGAGAGAGCTCTTTTTCGGGTGAGTCGTTTTTTTCAAGCCGAGTTTGGTTCGGGCTCGGCTCGTTTAAAATATGTTAATTTATTATTTTTATACATTTTGAGAAAAACCTTAATGAGTCTAGGCTCGAGCTCCGCTGTGCAGTGAAATTAATACTTACAAGTTTATATAAGAGTTAAAACTTAAAAATACAATAAGCTCATTAAGGTTCGATGAGCCTAAACGATATTCCCATACAAGGCTTGATCTCAGGCTTGATAACTAAACGAGCTTTATTTGAGGCTCGCGCTCGATGAGGTTAGGCTTGTTCCGTGCTTATTATCTGTCCAATCTCGAGTAGCTCGTGAGCTGCTTGGCTCAGCTCGTTTTCACCCCTGGTTACTAACCCTAAATTACCAGTTCATCTGTTACTAAGCAAATTGTGGAAATTGAATAAACAATACTAATCAGATTGTTTGTATGATGAATCTTTTTTCAGGTGGCTTGCAATGAAAGATATTGAGGTGATTATCAACAATGGATATCCATTTCTGTTCAAAAGCGTGGGTGAAACCGAGAGAAGAATGAGGTCTTTCTTACAGGTTACCTTCTTATAGTGTTTTGTATGCTTTATTTAGTATGTATAACTATGATCATGAAGCATTTAGGGGACGAATTTTACGTGATTTCATTTGTTATGTTAAACTGAAGACAGGGATCAAATGAAGCATCATCAGTAGACTTGATGAAGTATATATTGAGTTATGCAAGCAATCCTCAAAGAAACATCAAAGAGGCTACTGAATCATCTGTTAGAAGAGTGTTGCAAGAGATCGTTAATCTTGCCAATAGAGGCCGGGAGCAGCATGAACAAATGCCAAGAAATCTTGGACCAAATATTACAATGAAGAGGGGTGATTGGATATGCCCAAAGTAAGCTGTGCTTCTCATTTGATTCATTTAATCTTGACATCGTTCTTTGAGTATTTGGATAAGCATGTCTAAGCTACTAGTTTTCTGTAAGTAGAGCTATGAATGTAGAACATGACTCAAACCTAACATGAAAGTCACATCTTTGGGTTTAGTCTAAACAGGGTCATGACTATTTCTGGTTGAACCCGCAAACACTTTTATGTAAATGGGTTGTGTTTAGGTGTTCATGGGTTGACCCATTTAAGCAGCTTATTTATATATGTTTCTTTCAAAAATGTGTTTTATATCATATATTAAAGACAAATGAGCATCAAGTTTTATACTTTTATTGTTTAAACATAATTATTTTGTATACATTTTTACTTTCTTTCTTTTTTTGTTTGTTTAATTTTAGAGTACTAATATGCGAAAAGGTAGTATAATTATTTTGGGTTAAACATGGGATTTTCGTGTTAACCCATGAATACACATGCCGTGTTTGGGTTTGTGTGTGTGACAAAATTTTCAAATGTTTTGAGGCTGATTTACCTCTCACGTGATGGGCCTGGGACGGTCTGGCGTGGGTCGGTTTGCATGTCCGGAACAACACGTTTTGGAACAATAAAATTTTCAAATGTGTTGTCAAATTTCCGTACTTCATGTCGGGTTTGACCCACCAACATGACCCATTTAACAGCATTAACTGTAATTGTCTAATTTTATAATCTTCATGTTTCATGCAGATGTAGTTTCATGAACTTTGCAAGGAACACAAAATGCCTTGAATGTGAAGAGACAAGACCACAGAGAGAACTTACTGATGGGGAATGGGATTGCCCTCGGTAAAAATCACTTCAAAGTTCAAACACTACATTTACAGGTTATGAACCATTGTTTTAAATCCGACACCATAGCGCTCATTTTATTTTCAGATGCAATTTCTTTAATTACCGAAAAAACACGGTGTGCTTGAAATGTGAATGTAGCCGACCCGATACAGCTCCATTAAACGGAAGCAACTCAGGTTATGTTCCGAGCAAGCATACTCAAGATTCTGAGAAAGAAGATAAAACACAAAGATGGTTCAAGAAAGTAAAGGAGTTGCATGGTGTCACCGACTCGAAAAACGAAATTTCACATGATATTCCCCAAATTACCCCTATACATAAAGAGGAAAACCGAGTTATAGATAATAAAGGAAATATTAGCAGCTTTGTTCCATTTCCACCTAACCATTTTGCCAAAAAAGAGAACCAAGAGCAACCCAATAACGCACATTCAACCATAAGGCCAACTAATGAGAATTCTTACAGAAATTTGAATAATGCCCCGTTTTATCAAAATCTTCAGCAAGATACAAGAAACCAGTTTAGAACAAACGAGCCCAAACGTGAAACGTTGACTGTTAGTCAACAAACACCAGAAAGTATGAATGGAAAAAGTGGGTGGACAGGAAAGAGTCTTGAGGGGTCAGTAGTGACAGAACCTGACCCGTTAGACATGTCAGAAGAGGCCAAGGCGGAAAGTTGGTTCAAACGTGTTGCACAAATTAAAGATATATCTGAGTTGAGTCAAATTCCTGATGAAGATTTTCCTTCAATCATGCCAATGCGCAAAGGGGTTAATCGGTTTGTTGTTAGCAAGAGGAAAACACCTTTAGAAAGGAGATTAACGTCTCCTCAGTACAGAAAGAATTTAAGAGTAATGAGTTCTGATCCAATGAAAAAGGAAGGCAATAATGATGATTGAAGAATAAAAGTGTATGTGTTCAGTTAGTGGTGAAATGTATTTTGTTATTTTTGGAATTGTGTTATAGATAAATGCAGTAGTATAGTATTGGCAAATGCTTATGTGCTACTGGATAATGGATGTATGAATAGCAATTGCAAAAACACGTTTTTCTTCATTTTATGACAAATTTGTTTTTTTGTACCAAATTAATGTGCAACTATTATAGGAGCGGTTATTCATGCACAGAAATCATTAGGTTTTGGGTAGTTTATTAAACAAGTCAACCTGGATATGACATGTTTACTAAATGGGAAGTTTGTTGATGGAGAATGAGAGAGACGAAAAAATAAAACAGATTTTACTAAAAGGACAACAATTACAAAAATGTTTATTTGAAAAGTTATTGGTTGATTCTCGTTGAGTTTGGCAATGAGTTAATGTCCATGATGAGAAGTTGAGAACTTGGCGTGAAAAGATATGATTAAAGTAAGGTGTTGAAAAAGGAATTCGGTTACACGAATTAATCGTTCAATTGAAGTAGAACTGCTGTCTCTTGATCATTACTAACAACTTGTTTCCACAAACGATCTGATAAAGAAAACACGTGTGCAACCTCAGGCTCGTGACTTGATCACCAGCAATACAACTATTGGTCCGACTAACGTACGCTGAGACAGCGCATTGTCTGAACAGAGATGCGAATCTATTTTAAAAAGAACCATCAAACATGTGGCCTAGGCCAACTCTAATCTTCCTATTTAGCTTGATTCTTGCAGCTGCATAACCCAGTATAAATCTATTATATTCTGCTATGTTTATGTAAACTTGTTTAGCACACATTTCATTGCAAATGCAATCAGTTTTGTATCAAAGGTATTGTATCATACCGTCTCCAACAAGATAAAGGGAAAACCTATATGGCTATATTTATATTCTCAACGAAAATTGTTCCCTACAGTGTTATTAAAAGCAATCAAAACCTGGCAGTTATACAGTGATAAATAAAAAGGTCTATTGCATAATGTGAACTTCCACATGTATGAATCTCAGATTATGGAATCACTTCTGCACCTTCGGAAAATGCAGCTTTTACTAGCCTAGGAAGTTCAGCTAGCTCCACCTGAGGTTTTCCCAACAGAATACTCTTCAGTTTTGCATCACAATTAACTATGTTTTTGTTGTTTGGATCCTGAATCACAAAAGTAGCAGCATATGCATTAGTAGCAGCTAACACAAACACAAGAATCTTGGTTAATGATTAACAAAAGAACTAGACAAAAGGTTGGACTTTATGTTTAGTTTAAGTTTTAAGGCAACGCCATTTGGTTGGATTTTAGTTTTTTTGTTGAGCAAAAGGTTTCATTGATGTTGAATTGTTGATACTCAATGATAACTCAAACCATGTGTATTAACCAGGTCACGCAAGGGGTCCTCCCGATCATTCGGTCTACGATTAGATTAGTCATTAGCTTATACGAGTGTTTACTTTGCACATTCTAGCCCATGTTAATGTGTAACCTAAAAAGTCTTTTGGTCTAGTGTAAATCTCAACTACACAAATGAATGATCACACAAAAGAAGCACATGGTTAACTCATTCCACATATGGAATTTGGTAATATCATAGTGTTATTAAAAGCCCTCGCTTCTTGTGCCTTGGCCCATTTTTCAGGCGAGTCTCAATAAATGCGCTTCTAGTTCCTAGGCGAGCGCTTCGGCATTGTCTATGCTAAGAACATGATAACATAAAAGCCGAGCAAAAGACACGCAAGGGTTGCTATTGAAACTTACATATAGGAGAAGTCAAAGGCATTATATTGATACATTTTGTTATTCAAGTTTTGGAATTACATTTGAATCTTGACTACTTTAAAAATTTTGGTACTATTTAGATGATATTAAATGTTATATAATAGCTTTTGTTTATTTTATTTGAAACATAATATATTTTAAATGTTTTATTTAAGTGCACTTATTTTTCCTCATGCCTGCTTTTTTGCGCCTTACACCTAGGCCTTAGGAGGCCTATGCGCCTTGAGTGCGCCTAACACATTTGAGAACTATCGGTAATATTGAGTTTAACCAGGTCCGTATATATATTCAAAACAACATATTGAAACATCAATCATTAAAGGCACTTCGTGGCGGTTATTTACACATTGTCTCGAGAGTATGAGCTTTTGGCTTTCAACAATACGGCGCGATATGAGAACGACACTAAATTAATAGCATTAGTACACACCTGGAGATTGTTGTCTTTAATGTAGGACCACACATGTTTAAAAAAGCCTAGTTGAGAACATTGGGACCGTCCAATAAACTCTCGAAGTGTGGAAGGCAAGTTAACAAGATCAATCAAGGTTGCAAGTTTCTTCGGGTTATCAGTGGCAACCTTCTTAATCCTTGGTGGTAACATTATCACTGTTCAGATTCAAAAATATTAAAACAAAAAAATACAATCCACAGCAAGTGTTCATAGTTTTTGTAAACGGTAACTAGCATTGCATATTTTTGGTGCAAACACCGTAAAAGTTATATATTGTTGACAAGGTTCAGTAAATTGTGGAATGCATTTCTGTGAGGCATTTCATCGAACACCTGGTGTGCATTTGATTTTAATTATAATATACATTTAACAGTATAAACCATGAATGAACGATCACAAATTAATTACAATACAACCGTGCACATATGACATACTATAATCTAATAATAAATTGACAATCATAGTTATATGAACTACTAAGAGGATTTTACAGCAGTAAAACGAATTAAGCAGTTGTAACAGTTAAGTAGAGAATGTTTTCGGAATCATACCAGAGATTTTGACGGTTGGAAAGCAACCAATTGAGGCTTATATAAATAAATCGGCCGGTTTTAACTTTGCCGTCCGTCGCTAATAAGAAGAGAAGCAGGAGTGTGGTTATTATTATTTGCGTTATGTTAGTTTGAAAACTAACCACTAAACTTTGCGAATTTACAAATCACACACAAGAGAATATGGTATTAATTTTATGGACAGAATTACAAATTTTGTCCTTTAAAAAAAGTCAAATTACGGTTCATAATAGGGTATGACTTGGGACCTTAACTAAACCGGAATTGTGGTAAGATTGGTGGATACAAGTTGAATGTAATAGAAAGTTTGTGTTGAGATGTTGCTTGAGGGCAAGCAACGTGTAAGTGTGGGAATGTGACGAGTGGTCCATGGGACAACCCTTAAATGGTTTAAGACCGTTAATATTCATGTGTTTAATTGGTTTATTTTGTTGAATTGGATAACTACATTTACTCGTGTAATGGTAGGTATGAAAAGCTAGATGATGGAATTACGAGAACGTAGGCGAAAACGGACTTGGAACGAAGAAAATATCAAGAAAATAAGTTGGAAAAGAGTGAAGTCCACCGTAGCTTACGGTACCCACCATAAGCTACGGTGGGAGTTGAAGATATAAGCTGCCGTAAGGCAGTTTAAACCCAGCGTGGTTTTTTTGGAAGCCACCGTAAGCTACGGTGGCCACCGTAGCTTACGGTGGACGCGTGCTGCAAATTTTAACTGCCGTTTTTATTTGTCTTTTTGGTCGGCTTTTGAGATCTTTATGGGATATCATATCATCTAAGAAACACCTGGAGGCGATTTTGGGAGACAAGAATATTATTTTGAGTGTGGTAATCGTTAAAGACTTGTTTTTGATTCATATGCAAATTATAATCGAAGGAATGATGAACCGAATCATGCTCGGCTAAACTCCTTTATGTTTTCCCTCGGATTGTAAGGTTTATTATGCTTGTTTGGTTGAATGTTTTATCAATTTCTGAGATAATATTTAATCTTAATGATTTCATTATTATGATGTTTATGTATTGATTGATAGATTATTAGCTTATCGACTTTGTGTTCTAAACCGTCAGTTCTTGGTTCTTTAAGTAATCGAGATTAATCGGGAGGGATTTAGGGTTGGATAAACTAATTGGTTTTTGAGTGATTACCTTGCGTTATATAATCCAAGTACTTGATCTTCAATTATCGCAATCGTTTACATAAACACGAACTCAGTTTAAACATCAACTGTAACATTCATGGAAACCTGAAACCGAGGGAGGACATATTTTCTCATATTGCTTAAAACTTGTTTATCTGTTTCAGTTCTTTTCGTTAATCAAAACAACAAAATACTTGAGTTTATTTTCTGCATTTAGTTTAACATAGATTAATTACAAAGCTACTTAGTAACACAGTTTCCACAAACTCCCTGTGTTCGATACCCGCTTGCCACTATCTAATTAGTTGTAATCGGTTTATTTTTGAGTGAGTATTCGACCTCACGTCAAATTTTGGCGCCGTTGTCGGGGAGTAGTGCGCAACATGTGTTAGCTTTAGTAGTTTTTGTTTGTTATTTTCGGGTTTACGCTGGTTGTGTTAGTTTGCAGGTACCTACAGGTGTATGCATACTAGAAGATCTAACAGGTCATCACCGCTAGTTATTGATCCCGAGATTGACAAAACACTTCGAAGAAACCGAGTCTTACTTAGGGAGAATAAGCTTCTTGGTTCTCCAACCGCATCAAACAACATGGATTCACCAGCTCCCACTTCGGGTCAAACAATCCCGACTACACCTCCACCAAATCCACCTCCACCGATTACTACTAATATACCTACATCATCAAGTAAACTCTAACCACCACCCACAACCGAACCCATAGCTGCTCAATACACCTACTCAACATCATCCACATTGCCACCTATTACCAATCTTTTTCCTACATTTGGTGCGTCATCATCATCTCATCAATATCAACCACCACCACCCTTTCAACAATCACAATCAAACTACCAATACCAATACCAACCCCAACCGTTTATGCAACATTCAAGATCACAAGGTGATGGATACGGATATGGGTTTGACGGTGTATTCGAGGGGTATGAAGTGGAAGGTTACTACACGTGAGGTGACGGAAGCCAAAGGGTAAATCCGGGAAATTTGGCCTATAGTCAATGGCAACATCCGGAATCGGTGCAAGGGTTTAATAGACAACCACCACCGGTTGTTCAACAACAACCTCAACAACAACCCAGGGTGGTTGTTCAACAAAACGCGCAACCACCGATTTAACAACAAGCTCAACAACAACCACCGGTTATTGTTCATCAACAAGTTCAACCGCAACCAATTGTTCAACAACCACAAGGGCAACCTCAAGATCCACAATTTCAACAACAATTTGTGCAGCCAAGGCCCGTTTATAGACCAATGGGTCAACCAAGAGTACCAATAGGGGTACCAAGAAGACATGCAAGAGAGATGGTTAGGGGGATTGAAGCCCATTTCCGACCCATAGTTACTAATAATCCTTTTCCGGTGGTTATCCCTCTCAATAATCAAGGGAGGACATTTGAAGTAAGAAC
The DNA here is from genome assembly GCF_021521415.1 of Bidens hawaiensis. NCBI lineage: Eukaryota > Viridiplantae > Streptophyta > Magnoliopsida > Asterales > Asteraceae > Bidens > Bidens hawaiensis. Next base: position 2,840,421 of record NW_027491154.1, read on the forward strand.
CAATTCCCTTCAAAGTCTTCGGAAGTATAAAGGTCTAGCAACGGAGGAACCTTACTTTCACTTGGAGGCATATGACTCCATTTGCAACACAATTGGGGGTCAGGGTTTTACATCGGATGATATGAAGTTGGTTCTATTTAAGTTCTCATTGGAAGACAAGACAAAGAGATGGTTTTATACTTTGCCTTCCGCGTCTGTTTATACTTGGGCCGAAATGCAACAAATATTTTTAGAAGAATTTTACACGGCCTAAAAGACCAATGATGCGAGAAGAAGTTTGAGAACCTTCCAACAACAATCGGGTGAAATGTTTCATGAAGCATTTGATAGGTTCAATATGATGATAAAGAATTGTCCTCATCACGGTATTGCTTTATGGGAGTTGTTGAATGCGTTTCATGAGGTTTTGAGTATGGAGGATGAACGGGATCTGTGGTCGATCACTAATGGTACATTTGGTACCAATTATGAACAAGATGATTGGGCGTATTTGGAACAAATGGCGGTTACATCAAAGAGAAATACCCAAACCGGACGAAGAGCAAGACCGGCGATTGGTAGACCGCAAGTGCAAGCATTGGAAGAAGGAAATGTACAAACCACTAATCTAGTAATCGATTTGTACAAATTGCAACGAGTTGGGTCATGCAACGGAGGTGTGTGGAGTAGGTCAAGCACCGATGGAAGAGGTGAATGCACTTCAAGGGGGAGGTGGTAGAAATTACAACATGAACTCCAACACCTACCACCCCGGGTTAAGAAATCACCCGAATTTTTGTTATGGAAATCCGGCCACTCAATCTAATCCGAATTTTTAAGGAAGTCAAAGCAATTATGCCCCTCGCCAACAATATAATAACCAAGGTAATTATCATGGCGGGAATAATCAAGGATTTCAAGGTCAAGGGGGTGGCGGTCAAAGCGGGTCAACGGGTCAAAGTTCATCGAGTGGAAATGAGGTTATGGACATGTAGAATTTGATGCAACAAGACATGCAACAAAGAAATCAACCTGATGAGGCGCGAATGCAAAAGGATGAAGTAAGAGATAAGGCCATCCAATCTTTAACTACACAAATGGGTCAACTCACAACTGAAGTGTCCGAGTTGAAGAAGAATAAAGGTCAATTGCCAAGCGACACAAAGGTAAATCCTTCTCATAACTCTTCTCGTAATGTTCCTATTAATCACGTTAGTGTTTTAAGAAGTGGTAAAGAATATAAAAAAGATTTATCACCGGGTGTGGTTGATGGGGAAGTTGAGGATATTACTGGTAATGAAAGTGATGATGAAATAGTAACAAATAAACCCACTAAACATGTCACTTTTGAAAAACTGTTAAAAAATCCGGGTCAAACTTCAAATGTAAATGATGAAAATAAGGAAGTAGAACCAAAGGTGGTTCCATTTCCTTCGGCTTTACTTGACCTGGGTAAGAAAAATATAATTTCCAGAAGTGGTCCTCAAAAAGAAGAGATGTGGGAAGTTTTTAAACAAGTAAAGGTAAATTTACCTCTACTTGAGGCAATTAAGCAAGTACCCGCATATGTAAAATTTTTGAAAGAATTGTGCACTCAAAAGAGACAACAAAAAGTGCCTCTACGAGTGGATTTAACTGAGCGTGTGAGTGCTGTTTTAAAAGGAGATCTTCCTCCTAAGCTTCAAGATCTGGGGACGCCCTTAATTAACATTCAAGTAGGCGATTTTCAAATGTCTAGGGCGTTACTAGATCTTGGGGCCGGAGTAAGTATTCTTCCGGGGGGTTTATACGACCAATATGATTTTGGTCCTTTAAACCGAGTTGAGACAACGATTGTGTTAGCCGATTTGTCCCATAAACTTCCCCGAGGAATTGTGCGGGATGTGATAGTAAAAGTTGAAGAATTTTACTATCCGGTTGACTTTTTGGTCTTAGACTACTCATCGGTTGATTCGATCCAACAACAAAATGTTATATTGGGTCGACCGTTTTTAAACACCGCTCATGCTATTATTGACTGTCGCTCGGGCACAGTTGATATTACTTTTGGAAATAGAAAAATGAGATTAGATGTGTTCACTAATGGATCTAATGCTTTATGTGGTGATGAGTGTTTCATGGCAGATATTGTTGACACGTTTGAACCGCACGATTATGAGGACGATGCTTTGGAAGCATGTGTTTGTGATTATTCTGAACAGGTACATCTTTGTGCGTTGAGGATGGAAGAGAAAAATCAAGACGTTTTGGCGGTTAAAGAAGGACGACCACCATGGACTCCGGGAAATTTGGCCTATAGTCAATGGCAACATCCGGAATCGGTGCAAGGGTTTAATAGACAACCACCACCGGTTGTTCAACAACAACCTCAACAACAACCCAGGGTGGTTGTTCAACAAAACGCGCAACCACCGATTTAACAACAAGCTCAACAACAACCACCGGTTATTGTTCATCAACAAGTTCAACCGCCACCAATTGTTCAACAACCACAAGGGCAACCTCAAGATCCACAATTTCAACAACAATTTGTGCAGCCAAGGCCCGTTTATAGACCAATGGGTCAACCATGAGTACCAATAGGGGTACCAAGAAGGCACACAAGAGAGATGGTTAGGGGGATTGAAGCTCATTTCCGACCCATAATTACTAATAATCCGTCTCCGGTTGTGACACCCGGTAAATTCCCAATCCCTTAAACCAAGTAATCAACCTAAATATTAGGTAATTATGTTATGTGCGCCCTGCGCGAGTGCGCCATGTTAGTCAGCGCGTGCATTTGTTATGTGCGCCCTGCGCGAGCGCGCCATGTTAGTCAGCGCGTGCATTTGTTATGTGCGCCCTGCGCGAGCGCGCCATGTTAGTCAGCGCGTGCATATGTTATGTGCGCCCTGCGCGAGCGCGCCATGTTAAGAACCTGCGTGGGCATATGTTATATGCGCCATGCGCGAGTATTGGTTTTATGTACCTTAACGTTATGTTGTCTAATGGGCTGACCATCCCGCATGATGCTAAGGCGGGTGCATCCTAAATCGTTTATGCGCGTGCGGAAGGGAACTAACCTCCCCGCATGGCGGGAACATTGAGAGCTAGTTTGTCTGAAGCTCCAAGATGGAATTGACTTCAACATAACTGATCACTATGTTGAAATACCAAGACCACCTGGAGAATCTACAAATGAAACTCAATGTCCCTAACTGCGAGAAGGTTACGTGCCTACCCGCAGCAAAGAAATGTCCTTCACGCAGAAAGCTATGCGCACCAAGTGATACGCGCAGAACACTTAGTCTATTCTCCAGACGTAAGGAAATTACTCCCGCCCAAAAGGAAACAATAGCGTGTTTCAGAGATTTTCCACTTTTTACTGTACACTAACAAAAGTACCTGAAAAAGCACACTGTAACACGAAAAGTCAACTGTCAGCCACCCTATTCTCACCAACCCCAGACCTGCATGTCCTGACCAAATCAAATCAAAATCTTTTATCCACTACTCCACTCTTAAATAAATAATAATAATTTCCATACTTTATCATCATTACCCCTAGATATGAAAAGATTACAATCCCCTAAAGCAAGGGATTGTGTTCCCTTGAGTTTGCCTATAAATATGTAACCTAAATTATCACCCAAAACACACTTCAAAGAACTGCAAACTTGCACTAATCCTCTCCCAAGCATCCGTTGTTTTCATTTCCGATCCTGTTACTAGGTAAGCCGAGAATATAACCTTGAGATCTACTTTCCAACCCTTATATTCTCCTATTTCTTGATCTTAATATATATACTTCTTGTTATTTAATCGTATTCTAGACCTTCAATTCCGAGGCCAACACCAAGAAAACCCGAATCTCGATTTAATCCCTTAACAAGAACCACAGGTGAGTCTCACAGCCCCTATTCTCGCTGTTTTCACTGTTTTTAAACTGCTTTCGGGGCGAGGGACACGTACTTAAATAATGTTTTATCATGGTATACTTACAAGCTATGCAAGCGATTATGTGTTTAAATTATATTTCATGATGAGCAATGCGAACGGTTATCTAAGGTTTTCGATGTATGTGCGCTAGAACTCGAGTAAGTGATCACTTTACCATTGGAACTCTAAGGGTAGGGACTGCTGGTTTGATCCACCCACTCGTAGGGGTCGCGCCTCTTTGCATAGACGAGTGCCTAGTATGGTCATGGGGCAGTACTATGGGTTTGAGCCCGCTCGTAGGGGTCGCGCCTCTTTGCATGGACGAGCGCCTTGTTTTCCGGCACAACGTCCGCGCGTAACCCGCGGGACGGAATTATTGATTAGCTCGTAGGGGCAGCGCCTCTTTGCATAGACGAGCACGGTTTTTCAGAAATGTCCACGCGTAAACCGCGGGACGGCATTATATTATTTAGCTCGTAGTGGCAGCGCCACTTTGCATGGACAAGCACACTTCCAGTAATGATCGCGCGTAGCCCGCGGAACGACTTTTATCAGAAATATGTGTCAGATCTATGTTTTCATACGGATTATCAAGTATATGTTTAGACATGAAATCATAAATGTGTTTCAATATGATTTTATCAAGACTATGATGCAATGCGATTTATCAAGTTACTAAAACTTGTGAACTCACTCAGTTTATACTGATTCAAATGTTATTACGTGTCTTTCAGGGGATAACTAGGTAGCGCATGGAGTCACACTTAGAGCACCTCACGCTGAACATCTAAAACTAGCTTTTTGGAAGATTTTAGTTCTATCCCTTCGATGCGCGTGGTTGTTCCCGCCGCGCAAGGGGATATGGCGTGGAAATCTTCAACAGTTTTTATACTTGGATGTTTTTATGTAATTTTTTAAACAATGTAATGTATTTGTATTAAACTTTTCATGCGCAATGAAAATCTTTGAATGTTTGCAATGGCCCGTGCTTAATTATCAATTCCCACTCGCGCGCGCCCGGCTGTTTCCGCCGCTCAGGGCCGGGTGTGACAGATTGGTATCAGAGCACTGGTTATAGCGAACTAGGAAAAGAAGTTTTAACCTAGACTATAACCGTTGGGGAATCGCATGAAATATTTTTCAAAGAAAATATTTTCAAAAGGAAACTATACACACACTTAGAAACACGGGTCACACAGTGTCTAGTAAATAATGATAACATTATGTGCTCAGAGTACATGCGCTAAGTTTGATATATTTTCATTCTCTTTTAAAGCGAGAATGCCTCCAACTAAAGCCAAAGGAATTACCATGACACCCGAGGAACTCGCGGAAATAATCGCGCAAGCAATCGCAACACATGAGGCCAGCAAGGCCGAATCAAGTCAGGGTCGTCAGAATGAGACCCCAGAACCCGAATCAGGAGCCTTGGACAAAGGATGCTCCTACAAGACATTCATGGCCTGTAAGCCTTGGCCATTCAAGGGTACCGAAGGGGCCATTGGGCTCTACAACTGGATTGACAAGATGGAGACAGTTCTCTCCATTAGCGGATGTAGTGAAAACCAGAAGGTCCTTTACGCGACCTGCATGTTCCAAGAAGCAGCTTCGTCTTGGTGGAAGCTTCAAACGAAAACATTGGGGCGAGAAGTTGCTCTCCACAAGACCTGGGAGGAACTGAAGGAAATGATGATGAGAAAGTTCTGCTCTCGCGCAGAAATCCAGAGTCTACAACAGGAATTCTGGAACCACACCATGGTAGGAACGGATATCGACGCCTACAACAACCGGTTCAACGAGCTTTGCCAGTTGGTGCCAGACATGGCAAACACGGAGGAAAAGAAGATCGAGAGGTATATTTTTGGGTTACCTCCTGTTGTTAGGGTTCTGCTCAACGCCGCAGCGCCTCCAACTTTTGATGAGGCGGTAGCGCGGGCCATCACCCTTACAAGGGATACGGTCCGTGCGGGTATGTTAACTACGCGCGGAATCGAGCAGCGAACCTCTGATCCCAAGAGGAAATGGAACTCTCACCACCGAGGGTCCGACTCCAAGCAGCCACCGTTCAAGAAACAGGAGAGCGCAAGGACTTACGCGATTCAGGCCGCGGAGCCACCACGAAAAGGATACAGCGGGCCTCGCCCATGGTGCAACAAATGCAAGTATCACCACGAGGGTGAATGCGCAAGAATCGAATGCGCCAAATGTGGCAGACCAGGGCACAAGACGATGAATTGCCGTGTCAGAGAAGCTGGAGCAAGCGACAACTGCTACGCATGCGGGAAGCCAGGGCATTTTAGTCGGGATTGCCCGCAAAAGGGGAACCAAGCTCGCGGGAGAGCTTTTGTGATCGGCGCAGGCGAAGCTAAAGAAGAGCCGAATGTGGTAACCGGTACGTTTTTGCTTAACGGACATTTTGCATCTGTCTTATTTGATACTGGCGCTGACCTAAGTTTTATATCCGCTGAGTTTAAAGACTCCCTAGGCCTAGCAACCAGTAGGCTAGACACGCCTTATACTATAGAACTAGCCAATGGTAGGCAGTTATGCGCGAACGAAAGAACTGAACAATGTGTAATAGTCATGGGAGGTCATGGGTTCAATATTAATTTGTTGCCAATAGACTTGGGAAGTTTTGACATTGTGGTAGGTATGGATTGGTTAGTCGAGAACCACGCGGAAGTTATTTGCCATGAGAAGCAGGTTCGGATCCCACTGTTGAACGGAGAAACCTTGGTAATTCAAGGGGAAAGAAGGGGAGTTGCGACGAAACTGATTTCGTGCCTAAAGGCGCGTAAGTGCCTAAGGAAAGGGTGCTACGCCTTCCTGGCGCATGTCGTAGAGAAGAAAGGAGATGAGCGAAGAATTGAAGACTTACCAGTAGTGCGCGAATTTCCAGAAGTTTTTCCTGAAGATTTGCCCGGATTACCGCCGCCGCGACAAGTCGAGTTTCGTATTGATTTGGTCCCAGGAGCTGCGCCAGTAGCTCGAGCGCCTTATCGATTAGCTCCATCTGAGATGCAAGAGCTATCCAATCAGTTACAGGAACTATTGGATAAGGGTTTCATACGCCCAAGCTTTTCACCTTGGGGAGCTCCAGTACTGTTTGTTAAGAAGAAGGATGGTTCGTTCAGAATGTGTATTGACTACAGGGAACTGAACAAGCTGACAGTCAAAAATCGGTACCCCTTACCGAGGATTGACGACTTATTTGACCAGTTGCAGGGATCCAGTTATTATTCGAAGATAGATCTACGGTCAGGATACCACCAACTTAGGGTCCATGAGGAAGATGTGCCGAAAACAGCCTTCCGATCTAGATACGGCCATTATGAGTTCTTAGTGATGCCTTTCGGGCTAACTAATGCGCCGGCTGTATTCATGGATCTGATGAACCGCGTATGCAAACCATACTTGGACAAGTTTGTGATTGTGTTTATAGATGATATTCTGATTTACTCACGGACCAAGGCCGAGCATGAGCAACACCTGAGATTGATTTTGGAATTGTTGAGGAAAGAAAAGTTGTATGCGAAGTTTTCCAAGTGCGAGTTTTGGCTTAGAGAAGTTCACTTTCTCGGTCACGTTGTAAACGAGAAAGGAATACACGTTGATCCTTCCAAAGTCAAGGCCATCGAAAACTGGGAAGCGCCAAAAACCCCAACCGAGGTGAGGCAATTCCTAGGACTAGCTGGCTACTATCGACGCTTCATTGAGAACTTCTCCAAGATAGCTCTACCTCTGACCGCGCTAACTCAGAAAGACAAGAAGTTTGTTTGGGGCGAAAATCAGGAAGCAGCGTTTCAAATGTTGAAACAAAAATTATGTAGTGCGCCAATTTTGTCTCTGCCCGAAGGGACGGACGACATCGTCGTTTACTGCGACGCTTCACATCAAGGACTCGGATGTGTCCTTATGCAGCGAGACAAAGTCATAGCATATGCCTCGCGCCAACTCAAGACCAATGAAAAGAACTACACAACGCATGATCTGGAACTTGGAGCGGTTGTCTTCGCGCTAAAGATTTGGCGCCATTACCTCTATGGTACAAAGTGTATAATCTTTACGGATCACAAGAGCCTTCAACATATATTTGATCAAAAGGATTTAAACATGAGGCAACGAAGATGGGTGGAGTTGTTGAATGATTATGATTGTGAAATTAAGTACCACCCTGGAAAGGCGAATGTGGTAGCAGACGCGCTAAGTAGGAAGGAGCGAATAAAAACGCTACGAGTCAAGGCTCTAAGGTTGACCATTCACGCAGATCTCTCTACCCGCATCCGAGACGCTCAGCAAGAAGTCTTGAAACCAGAGTTTGTTAAAAACGAATGCCTTGGGGGTATGATTAAGAGTTTGGAACTTAAAGAGAACGGCAATCTATATTTTGCTAACCGCATATGGGTCCCTCTCAAGGGAGGACTGCGCGAGCAAGTATTAAACGAAGCTCACAAGACACGGTATTCCGTACATCCTGGCGCAGACAAGATGTACCAAGATGTTAAAACGCTGTATTGGTGGCCCAATCTTAAAGGCGCCATCGCGACGTATGTCAGTAAATGCCTGACGTGTTCGAAGGTGAAGGCTGAATACCAGAAACCATCAGGGTTGCTTCAACAGCCAGAAATTCCCATGTGGAAGTGGGAACAAATCTCTATGGACTTCATCACCAAACTGCCAAGGACACCTGGGGGTTACGACACGATCTGGGTTATTGTGGATCGGCTAACTAAGTCAGCGCACTTCCTGCCGATCAAGGAAACCGATAAGATGGAAAAGTTAGCCCGATTGTATATTCGAGAAGTAGTTTCAAAACATGGAGTCCCAGTGTCCATCATTTCTGATAGAGATAGTCGGTTCACATCAAGGTTTTGGAGATCGTTACAAGGAGCTCTAGGTACTAGCCTTGATATGAGTACAGCTTATCATCCTCAAACGGATGGGCAAAGCGAGCGAACAATCCAGACATTGGAAGATATGCTACGCGCGTGTGCAATCGATTTCGGAGGTAGCTGGGATACTCATCTCCCATTGGTTGAATTTTCTTACAACAACAGTTATCACACAAGCATCAAGGCTGCGCCGTTCGAAGCTTTGTATGGGAGCAAGTGTAGATCCCCACTGTGCTGGGCTGAAGTGGGTGACAAGCAAATGACTGGTCCAGAATTGATCCAAGAAACAACAGACAAGATTTTTCAGATAAGGGATCGCCTTAAGACAGCGCGCGATAGACAGAAGAGCTACGCAGATGTGCGAAGGAAACCATTGGAGTTTCAGGTAGGGGATAGAGTACTTTTGAAAGTCTCTCCATGGAAAGGAGTCCCCCGTTTCGGCAAGCGAGGAAAGTTGAATCCGCGCTACATTGGACCATTTGAGATCCTGGAAAGGATCGGTCCGGTTGCTTATAAACTCCGTTTACCCGCCGAACTCAGTGGAGTTCATGATACGTTTCATGTGTCCAACCTCAAAAAGTGTTTATCTGACGAAACGTTGATTTTGCCGTTGGAAGAGATTCACATCGACAAACAGCTGCACTTCGTAGAAGAACCGATAGCAGTAACCGATTGGAAAGAACAAAAGTTACGCAGAAGCAGAATCAAGTTAGTAAAGGTTCAATGGAACTCGAGGCGTGGGCCTGAATTCACTTGGGAAAGAGAAGACCAGATGCGCCAGAAATACCCACACCTCTTTCAGAACATGGCTTCTGCCAGCAACGTCTCCTAAATTTCGGGACGAAATTCGCTTAACAGGGGGAGAATGTGACACCCGGTAAATTCCCAATCCCTTAAACCAAGTAATCAACCTAAATATTAGGTAATTATGTTATGTGCGCCCTGCGCGAGTGCGCCATGTTAGTCAGCGCGTGCATTTGTTATGTGCGCCCTGCGCGAGCGCGCCATGTTAGTCAGCGCGTGCATTTGTTATGTGCGCCCTGCGCGAGCGCGCCATGTTAGTCAGCGCGTGCATATGTTATGTGCGCCCTGCTCGAGCGCGCCATGTTAAGAACCTGCGTGGGCATATGTTATATGCGCCATGCGTGAGTATTGGTTTTATGTACCTTAACGTTATGTTGTCTAATGGGCTGACCATCCCGCATGATGCTAAGGCGGGTGCATCCTAAATCGTTTATGCGCGTGCGGAAGGGAACTAACCTCCCCGCATGGCGGGAACATTGAGAGCTAGTTTGTCTGAAGCTCCAAGATGGAATTGACTTCAACATAACTGATCACTATGTTGAAATACCAAGACCACCTGGAGAATCTACAAATGAAACTCAATGTCCCTAACTGCGAGAAGGTTACGTGCCTACCCGCAGCAAAGAAATGTCCTTCACGCAGAAAGCTATGCGCACCAAGTGATACGCGCAGAACACTTAGTCTATTCTCCAGACGTAAGGAAATTACTCCCGCCCAAAAGGAAACAATAGCGTGTTTCAGAGATTTTCCACTTTTTACTGTACACTAACAAAAGTACCTGAAAAAGCACACTGTAACACGAAAAGTCAACTGTCAGCCACCCTATTCTCACCAACCCCAGACCTGCATGTCCTGACCAAATCAAATCAAAATCTTTTATCCACTACTCCACTCTTAAATAAATAATAATAATTTCCATACTTTATCATCATTACCCCTAGATATGAAAAGATTACAATCCCCTAAAGCAAGGGATTGTGTTCCCTTGAGTTTGCCTATAAATATGTAACCTAAATTATCACCCAAAACACACTTCAAAGAACTGCAAACTTGCACTAATCCTCTCCCAAGCATCCGTTGTTTTCATTTCCGATCCTGTTACTAGGTAAGCCGAGAATATAACCTTGAGATCTACTTTCCAACCCTTATATTCTCCTATTTCTTGATCTTAATATATATACTTCTTGTTATTTAATCGTATTCTAGACCTTCAATTCCGAGGCCAACACCAAGAAAACCCGAATCTCGATTTAATCCCTTAACAAGAACCACAGGTGAGTCTCACAGCCCCTATTCTCGCTGTTTTCACTGTTTTTAAACTGCTTTCGGGGCGAGGGACACGTACTTAAATAATGTTTTATCATGGTATACTTACAAGCTATGCAAGCGATTATGTGTTTAAATTATATTTCATGATGAGCAATGCGAACGGTTATCTAAGGTTTTCGATGTATGTGCGCTAGAACTCGAGTAAGTGATCACTTTACCATTGGAACTCTAAGGGTAGGGACTGCTGGTTTGATCCACCCACTCGTAGGGGTCGCGCCTCTTTGCATAGACGAGTGCCTAGTATGGTCATGGGGCAGTACTATGGGTTTGAGCCCGCTCGTAGGGGTCGCGCCTCTTTGCATGGACGAGCGCCTTGTTTTCCGGCACAACGTCCGCGCGTAACCCGCGGGACGGAATTATTGATTAGCTCGTAGGGGCAGCGCCTCTTTGCATAGACGAGCACGGTTTTTCAGAAATGTCCACGCGTAAACCGCGGGACGGCATTATATTATTTAGCTCGTAGTGGCAGCGCCACTTTGCATGGACGAGCACACTTCCAGTAATGATCGCGCGTAGCCCGCGGAACGACTTTTATCAGAAATATGTGTCAGATCTATGTTTTCATACGGATTATCAAGTATATGTTTAGACATGAAATCATAAATGTGTTTCAATATGATTTTATCAAGACTATGATGCAATGCGATTTATCAAGTTACTAAAACTTGTGAACTCACTCAGTTTATACTGATTCAAATGTTTTTACGTGTCTTTCAGGGGATAACTAGGTAGCGCATGGAGTCACACTTAGAGCACCTCACGCTGAACATCTAAAACTAGGGTTTTGGAAGATTTTAGTTCTATCCCTTCGATGCGCGTGGTTGTTCCCGCCGCGCAAGGGGATATGGCGTGGAAATCTTCAACAGTTTTTATACTTGGATGTTTTTATGTAATTTTTTAAACAATGTAATGTATTTGTATTAAACTTTTCATGCGCAATGAAAATCTTTGAATGTTTGCAATGGCCCGTGCTTAATTATCAATTCCCACTCGCGCGCGCCCGGCTGTTTCCGCCGCTCAGGGCCGGGTGTGACACCGGTGGTTATCCCTCTCAATAATCAAGGGAGGACATTTGAAGTAAGAACCAATTCCCTTCAAAGTCTTCCGAAGTATAAAGGTCTAGCAACGGAGGAACCTTACTTTACTAGGAGGCATATGAATCCATTTGCAACACAATTGGGGGTCAAGTTTTTACATCGGATGATGTGAAGTTGGTTCTATTTCAGTTCTCATTGGAAGACAAGGCAAAGAGATGGTTTTATACTTTGCCTTCCGCGTCTGTTTATACTTGGGCCGAAATGCAACAAAGATTTTTAGAAGAATTTTACACGGCCCAAAAGACCAATGATACGAGAAGAAGTTTGAGAACCTTCCAACAACAATCGGGGGAAATATTTCATGAAGCATTTGAGAGGTTCAATATGATGATAAATAAGTGTCCTCAACATGGTATTGCTTTATGGGAGTTGTTGAACGCGTTTCATGAGGGTTTGAGTATGGAGGATGAACGGGATTTGCGGTCGATCACTAATGGTACATTTGGTACCAATTATAAACAAGATGATTGGGCGTATTTGGAACAAATGGCGGTTACATCAAAGAGAAAGGCCCAAATCGGACGAAGAGCAAGACCGGCGATTGGTAGACCGCAAGTGCGAGCCGTGAAAGAAGGAAATGTACAAACCACTAATCAAGTAATCGATGTTTGTACAAATTGCAACGAGTTGGGTCATGCAACGGAGGTGTGTGGGTAGGTCAAGCACCGGTGGAAGAGGTGAATGCACTTCGAAGAAATGGAGAGCATATTCCTCCATTGTGAATGTCTTGAGGACAAGAAAACCATTTACGCCTCGAGCATGCTCAAGAATAATGCCCTCAATTGGTGGAACAGTGAGAAGCGCACACTTGGCGTTGAGGTTGCCATGGCCTTGCCATGGTATGACCTCAAGAAACTCATGCTCAAGAAGTTTTGCCCGAAACATGAGCTTCGAAAGTTGGAAGAGGAGTTTTGGAATTTGAAACAAGAAAGTGGGAATGACGCCATCTACAACGATAGTTTCCATGAACTGAGCCTTCTCATCCCTCACATGGTCACTCCCCTTGAACGTTCAATCGACAAGTACATCTCGGGTTTGCCTATGCAAATCCAAGATTCCGTCCAAAGTCGTGACCCTCAAACCCTCCATGATGCCATCACCGTAGCCGGTACCCTCACCGAAAACCACGTTAAGGCCGGGACCTTGACGCGGAAAAATTCCAAGAAGCCCAATGATAAGCCTGCATCCGAGCCCACCAAAGAACCTAAGCCCGAATCCCCCAAACCCGAGTCTTCTAAGCCCGAATCATTCAAGCACAACAACTCTCCCCATTACCGCAACAATAAAGAAAGTCCAATTCCCAAAACTATGTCTTGGCCCAATCGCAAACCCAACCCACCAAGAAACCCTACACAGGACCCCACCCATTATGTTATACGTGTAACTTTCACCATTCGCCTAACCTCAAGTGTCGACAATGCACCCATCGCAATCGATTTGGTCACCTCTTTACCACATGTCGTAAACGCAACCAACTTTTGATGCAACCATTTACCTCACCTCTTACCCAACCCTTACCTTATGCTCAACCATTTACTCAAGCACCCTCAACTATTAGAGCTTGTTACAATTGTGGAGACCCTAGCCATTTTCGCAATGCATGCACAAGACTCGCACACATGAACCAAATTCAATCCTACCTAACTCAAACCGCTCAATATCAAGCCTACCAAGCCCAAGTAAATCAACTTCAACCAATCCAAGCTCAACCCATCCAAGTAATTCAAGCCCAACCCATTCAACCAATTCAAGTCAACCAAATCCCAATCAACCAACCAACCTCTAGTGACCAAGCTACTCAAGAGGAAGTGTGTTACATCAACGGTTCCCAAGTCTAAGCCTAACCCTTTATGAAGACATGCTACGCAAAGATGTTTCTTTTATTTAGTTCTTTTCATTTAAATCTAATGTATTGACTTCATTAAATCTCCAGAGTTGTTATGAATGAGAATTATGGTTATTTATAATGGTGTTCAATCACTCATTTATTCCTATTTTTTTGTTTAGTGCACTATTTATTATTACACAATTCATTATCATGATTTAAGTTTTCTATGACCGGTTAATTACCGGGACTATGTGCATGGTGATGTGCATAGTTATCTAATAGTACCGTATTTGTATCATAAACTACCTATGACCGATTTCCTACAAACGTGTTGGAAATTGGGACTATGAACATGTGTTGTACATAGTTATCTAATAGGAGTCACATGTACAAATTTTATTTTGATATTTTAATACATGGCTACCCAAACCCTCCAAACTCACCTCATCCTCATGGTACTCTTATCTCATCTCATCGATTTTATAATCTTGGTTTCAAACCTTATCTATTATTATACTCAAAAGTCATGTGATTTGTTTGTTGTGTGAACCTATTTATTATTACGTGAATTTTCTCGTCATCTCAAGTATTTTCTCTACATCATATATGTAAGTTACTTATATAATTTTAAAATTTTCCTCTATCTGTTTATTTCATTTTGTTGTTATTACTCTCGATGGTTAACTTCAACAATTACGTCATTTTTTTTATTTTACTATTTAATTATGTTCATCAATTTTCATTCAATTTTTAGTTCATTGTTCTTGATCAAATGATATCGATTTATAAAAAGTTTTCTTTTATCCAACCCTTACCTTATGTGCATCATGCGACGACCCATGTGCATCATGCGACGACCTAAATAATTATGAGTGCATGCATAATTATAGAAATCCTCGCATGAAACTCATGGTGAATACGGTTGTGTGTCATAACTCAGAACCTAGGGTGATTTAGGGTAACGGTACAAATATTGATGTGATAAGGGCATAGTGGATATGCTGCTGGTACATCCTATATATAAGTGTCCTTATCATACCTTCCATTTGTAGCGTTAAACAGTTCATTCGAAGTTTTGTGTTATTATTTATTATTATAAAAAAAAATCTCTCTTGATTTTTGTTTTCCTCCTTTATTCTATGGTATTTTTTTTCTTTTCTTTATTCTTAAATTTCGGGACAAAATTTCCAAAAAGTTGTGAATACTGTAACATTTCGGGTTTTCCGTTTCCCTTTCGGTTTTTGTAATCATTACCCGACCCGGGTTCAGGTTCAGGTATTTTATCAATTAAGTTCTGATATTAAAATAACATATTATAACCCAAACCACCTCCTGGTCCGACCAGTTGACCCAAACCCGACCCGACGGCCCCAAACCATTCAAACACCTCCAAATTCCCGCTCGTTATGATCAATTAAGTTAGGCAATTAGCATATTCCACCAATAAACACGTAACCGACACCTAATTATGGTATGAACGTGTTAATTAGTCCATAATTTGATAAACTAACCATTTAAAGTGTAACATCGTGAAATTTCCGAGTTCATAATGTCAACTTTTCAAAGTCAAGAGACCAAATTTGCCAAAATTCCAAACCTTAGGGTTTAAAATAAAAATTCTGTTTTCTTGTCCCCTTGCGATACGCGACGGGACAAAAGGACAAGCCATCACGTATCGCGATGGGGCTTTGACAAAGCTTCTAGAAGAAGTCAAAAGCGATACGCGATCGCTGTTAACTTACGTCATCGCATATCGCGATGACGTGGCCTGACACCTCTGGCACCAGCTCTGCCATGTATCCAGACGTGGCCACACGTGGCACTTCGTCCGCCACGTGTTAACACGTGGCACACCATCTGCCACGTAGCAACACGTGGCAGACCTACATTGTGACTGCGCAGGTCTACGTCGCGCTACGCGACGGGTGCCCAGGAGGCCGTCGCGTACCGCGACGGGTTCCAGATTTTGCCTATAAATAGCAGGCCACGGGTTCAGTTCATTCACACCTCAATCACAGCTCTCTTACATCTCTCTAGCCTCTCTCTATAATATATAAACCATACCCTCGATCCACCTCGATAATCGTGCCATAATACCTCGATTTCCGTGTCCCGACTCTCGATTTCTGTGCCGACGTTTCCTCGAAGTTCGTGCCACCCTCCACTCACATACCAAGAAGGCGTTTGTTATCATGGCGATGAGTCTCGAGAAGCGTGCCAACGAGTGTTAAAGATTGGCGGTTTCGTTGGTATACAAAAGGAAGTGTTGATTTAGAAGTCAAAGGAAGCCAAGCGGCATTAGAGTGCTGCTCAAATTCTTAGAGTTTCCAAAACGCCAAAAAGGTTAGGCGTAATGTCAAATGAATATAATAATTATAAAGGCTTAAAACTTAAGTCGAGGTTATACTCGATACCTCGATAAAAGAAAAGAAAACATAAAAAAGAAAAGGTAAAAGATATGTTGTTATAAGATAAATATATATATATATATATATTTGTGTGTGTGTGTGTGTGCAAGTATATATATTCTTTGTTATGATAATATTATTTAAGTAATAATGAGTATTCTTAAATAATAAAGAAAAGAATACGTTTCTTAGAGAAGAAGAAACGTCGGGTTTCTATAAATAAACTAAAGGTTTATAATTACTTTTAAACTAAAGGTTTTCAAGTAAAAGAGATTTATGAACTAAAGGTTCATCGAGGTAAAGAATATAAGACTAAAGTTCTAAATCCGGATTGTATATCCGACTAACAAATGGTTATACTCGTACTATAGGTGCGAGATAGCAAGGGAAAGACCCTCGGACGATGTTGAAGCCGATCCCAAAGCGATAAGGTGTATACGTCCCCAAACTTTTAAAACTTGTTTTCAAATGAGTCAAACATGTTATATGAAAATGATTACAAGGGACTACGTGTCCCTAAAACCATTATAAATGAAAGTATAAACCTAGCCCTCAGGCTGTGGTATACGTGTGTCTGGATCCTTACATATGTGGTAGTACGCGATGGGCACATCGCACCACCCTGATTGTAGGACGCTTTCCCGCGGGAAGTACGATCATTGTGTATACTTACGGGTACTTAACTAAGTCGAACGCTGCGGTGTTTGATGAGGTGACCTAGATTAAAGACTTGAATTTATAAATGTGATTTGACTTTGTTATTCCTAAGCCACGATGGGCTGAGGCAGGCGTAGTCTCGAGGGGTAATAAAGTAAAAGAAAATGTTTTTGCGTCAGCGTGTTCACCAGCATTCGTTGCTGACGTATTTTATTTACATTTTGCAGGTGAACAAGGTTAGCGCTTGGAGTGTCGAAGTGCTACTTATATATCCGATGGCTCGGATTTCGTTTTGTATAAACTTGAATATATAATGGTGGTTTTTGTAATGATAAAACAAGTAATCTTTTGAACTTAAACGGGAATCTTTTATAAACCCGTCTTTATTATATTACAACTTTAACCCACAAGTTTATAAGTCTTCCGCTAATATAACGTAACTCTGATTTATTTGCAAATGTGGTACCAACTATTGGTCGCACTCCTAGGCCATGTTTTGGGGTGTGACAAGCGTTGGTATCAGAGCCATCGATCTTAGCGAATTGGGTGTCATAAAACAATACCCAAGCTTCGATCCAAGTATAGGAAATAATTGATTATTTGTTCTAGGGATAAGATAGGCTGGTAACCTTTTCTTTCCCTCATCATTCTAAACCACCCAAAATGTAGATGTTATTCAAAGCTTATATGGAGAACTACGTGCGCAAGGCTAAAGAAGCCGGAATCGCCGAACCATTCCCCGAGGACAATATGAGTGATGGGTACTACGAAGCGTACTTCGATCAAGACGTAGAACATGACTTGACCAAGCCGATATACTATCCCGGAAGCAAACATTATCCAATCAATGTTCCCGACAGTCCACCGAAACAAGGAAATGAACCACCAAGACACTCAAGCTACCACCCACTGACAATACCCATGTATCACCCCTCAGAAGTACCGACGTACCACCTCTCGGAAATCCCCACATATCAACCATCACAGGTGCCGCAGTACTACCCAACCGGATATTTACCAAATCCACACTCGTCCTATGCCTTCCTCTCAAATCGATCAATAAAGAAAGAACCAAGATCCCTATCCTCCGACTGGATGCAATGCCACTCAGATCCACGAAGGTGGCATACCGGAAGCTCCACCATGAACGAAGTCAATTCTCAACCCACCAATGATGAAGGGACATCCCGCAAACCAAGAATGAGGTTGATGATGCTCTATGAAAGTTTCAAAATGCCCTCGATGATCAATGAGACCACTCAGCATATGGAAGGGTAGAACCTGAAGATGAGGAAGAACCTATGGAGGAACCAGGAGAGGAGGAGGACCCCGAAGAAGAGGAGGATCCTGAGGAAGAGTTTGAACCGGAAGAGTAGGATCGTGTTAATTAGTCCGTAATTTGATAAACTAACCATTTTAAGCCTAAACAAACCCTAATTTCGTGATCTATATAACCCCCTTGTTATGAACCAATTAAACTTGCAGAAACCTTCTACTACTCGTCGCCAACAATTCCCCTAAACTCAATTCCATTTAAGATCCCAACCCGTCACCTAATTAAACCCCTTTTGGCCGCAACCTAGCTCGATCAATTACACCATCTTAACCACAGTCCTAATCCAATTAAAAGGTACAGTTAGAATCGCGATATGTCAAAGAACATTAGCCCTAAACTTTTTTTGAACGACCATGAACCAGATTAGGGTTCATGTCCCTTTAAACATGGTTCTATATTTTTTAGATCTGCAAAAGTTAACAACTGGCCATGATGGCTCAGTTGGTTGGTCCAGTGTATAACAAAAGCTAGGTCGCGGGTTCGAACCCGACCCAGCCCGGTTTTGGGTTTTTGTTCTTTCTTTTCTTATTAACTCCATTTAAGGGTTTTTGTTCCTTTTAATATCAAATAAATCCCTACACAATTTATCATTTAAATATTATAAACCGACACTTTGAGTCGTTTTCCCGTCATCCTAAAACCCAGTTTTCTTTTAGTGTTTATAAAATATATTGAGTAATAAATGTTATTTTTCTTAAAACCAAACCTCTAAGTCTCACGAAACCGTATTTTTTAGCTTTATATTTTTAAAGCCTTTTTTTAATCAAAATTTTCCATTTACTACATATAATACAATATTTTGATAAACCGAACTTAAATTGTTCATAATAAATCTCCTTTTAAAACTTCACGTTAATTTATATATTACATAATATTTATCTTATTTATAAAATATAATTAATAATAAAGATGATTAAATACTAATAATAATAATAGTAATAATTAAAACGTTAATAAAATACAACAACCGTACGATGATGATAATAAGACTAATTACACATTATTAACCTCTTCGAGACCCAAGATCCGTTTTATATTATATTTAACTCACTTTATCGTTATCAACTAGGATTAATTGTCGGCAAATCTCGAGAAGCTTGACCGTTTTCATCCTAGCTCTTTCTTTTATTATCTCGTCCTTGTTTATCCTACTCTATAAGGTGAGTTTACATATCCCCCATTTTTCATCTTTTAAATTTTGGGGGTGGCATGTATACCCTATTTAAATTACTCGTTTTTATTTTCACATCTATTCAAAACACAATTCAATATATGTTAATGTGTGATTATTGCATGCTTTATGATAATGCTCTATGTGCTTAATTGTTTATTTTATGTTTGGTGGTTGGTATCTCATCCTCATCTATCCTCATCTAGTATGATCATACATTTACCCAAGTACGTTGATTTCGTATCAATAAGAACGGGTCCACATCTATTTAATTGTTTACATTTTCATAAGAATTGTAATACTCATCATTTACATATGAATTGTGGTTTTTATCTATATATGTATCTCAACTAAAGTTATGTATTATCACCAATATTCGTGTTGACAAACTCTATTTTTATACATGCTACAGGTACAAGTAATTTACATTGATCAAGATTGAAGATATTAGTTTTTACCTTAGGATATTTATCCAAACAATAAATATGATGTAATTGTTTTGATTATTATAATTGTGTACTTGTTTTGATATTAATGAATTAAATAATTATTGTCACTTTAATTAGTGTCTTTTGAGCTACTGTCCAATAAATATGTTACGCCCCGGCATGTTCCGTCTTTGGTCGGGGTGTGACATTTGGTCTTACACATGACCCGGGCTTTCCTGACTCGACTTGTTGCCGATCCTGACCAATAATCACATAATATGCTATTTTTTAAAAGTTATAGAAGTATAACAATATGATACTCAAATTAAAGAGAATAAAATGCTCGTTTTTATGATGTAATTTTTTAAAAAAAATATTAACGTGTGAAAAAAATTATGGCATTTTAAAAGTCATGGGGGTAGTTGGTTTTGAATAAGGGTTTAATATGTAATTATTATATGAATTAACTAAATGTGTTGGAAGTTCAAGTACTAAAATTGTAAAATATGAAATACCAAAAGCTTGTAGTTTTCTTAAATGCTACTAATTGGAGCTTTTAGCTTTAGGCTTTTTCTCCTATCCTAGAAGCTTAAAGCTACTCTAACGCTTAAAGCTACTCTAACCAAACAAAACTTTTCAATAAATATGAGCTTTTTCTTAAAAGTTTGTAGCTTAAAGCTCCTAAAAGCTCCTTGCCAAACATACCCTAGGTAATAATTTGTTGAATCACATACTAAAAAGTTTCAAAACTAGGCCTGTAAATGAACCGAACGTTCGGTGAACTGTTCATGAACCGTTCGGCGGAAGTTCGTTTATGTTCGTTTATTTAATAAACGAACGAACATGAACACAAAATTTGTGTTCATTTAGTTAAATGAACGAACATGAACAAATGTTCCGTTCGTTCATATATGTTCATGAACATTCGTTTATTTATTAATAGAAAATAATTAAATATTATCTGGATATGTCTTAAAGGTTTTATATTTGATAATTTGTGTTCATTTATGTGTTTTTAGATTTAAGTCTGTTTATGTTTGTTTGTGTTCATTCACATTGGTTCATATATATTTATTTATGTTCGTTTATCTCTGTTTAGTTATGTTTTGTTTAGATTTTAAACAAACGAACATAAACGAACACAAATGTCCATTTTTAAATAAACGCACATGAACATAAATATTTGTTCGATTAGCTATAAAGTTAAATGAACGAACAGGAATATGCCATTGTTCGTGTTCATTCGATTCATTTACAGGCTTTCAATATTCACATTGATGAATACATCGGTCTTATTCTCATCCTCTATCGATTTTATTTGTGTTCGTTTGTGTTCGTGAGCCGTTCATGAACACATTAATTTTCTTAATGAACGAACACGAACATAAAATCTCGTTCGGTAAGTGTTCGTGAACCGTTCGTGAACACAATATTTTCTTAACAAACGAACATGAACAAGACCTTGTTCGTGTTCGATCGGTTCGTTTACAGCCCTATTCAAAACACCAATATTCCTGACAAAAGCAATTATCTGTAACAAACAAGTAATTGAATTACAAAACCGTTCATTATATTATACTTATTCAGTGAAACATTTTATTTGTCGTAATTTAAGTCTAAGTAGTTTAAAATGATAAACATGGTATTATAAAATTCGGGTACATGTGAAATTTAACTTGGATTAGATGACAATATAACTTGGATTTGGAGATGAAAAAGATAACGTTACCGCTAAAGATAAATTGTTTCATTCGGCATTTGTTGTTGGACCGGATAGCAATGAGGGAGGCACTTTCGGTTTTCAGATATAAATTTTGGATTTTTTTTTGTGGCAGAGTAGAAGAGACCTCTGAACATTTAACGTTAAATTATGAGTGCACAGAGTTGATTTGGACTGTGGTGATGCAATGGATCAAGGTACCAGTCATGCTGGATCTATCCTCTATAAACCGGATGCTAGAAAGTGCAACAATACAGAGGCTGGGAAAAAGAAAAGGTGAGGCGGCACAAGCGGTGTTGGCAGCTACTTTTTGGATGTTATGAAAGGCTCAAAACGACATCATTTTTAACAACAAACCTCTTACATTAAGCAAATTGGTGGGAGATATCAAGTCATCTTCATTTTTTTTTTGATTGCTCATCGAGATAGCAAACCTCGTAACTTCAAAATTCAAATTTACGGCTTTAAATCTATTATAAGAATTAGCTGTCAAGATACTTTTAACAGCTAATATAACATTATGTTCATAACTCGTATCAGCAAACAATGTTTTCCTACAGCCATCATACACACAGCACATTACAAGGAACACGATTGACAAACCGTTTTAGTCATACGGATTACTGAAGTTCTTCAAAAGGTCGGGAATGTCATAACCGAGCATATCATCCACTGTTTGGATCAATTTCGGCTTCAGTTTCTCAAATTTGTCCAGGTTGTAACCGCTCAATCTCTCCCTGAAGCTTTCAACAAATGGAAAGTCTCCCGCTGGCAAGTGGTGCTCCCTTTGGACCTGTTTGTAAAAGCCATTAAACACACAAGCATATATATACGGGTGTGTTTATTTCGCAACCAGTGTCCTATGGCAAACTACATAAACATATTTACATAAAGTTTCCATGAAAAAAGCAGTCCTAATTAGAAAATTAGATAAAATAAAAGCCATTAAACACTCTTTCTTTGATTTTATCTGCTTTCCTAATTTTTCTTTTTTAAAAGTATAACAATGGGCATGTAATGTATATACATGCATTATATTAATACCATGTTTTCTTAAAATAAATCTCAAAACATATTGAAATCCACATGCATTCTAGTCAATTTACATAACAAAAGGTACAAGGGTTAAAGCGGTTTGCAATTCTCAACACGAGATTGGTTCTAAAAAAACATTTGTATGTATAAAGATAGAGACGAACCTTTGCAAAAACGTCTTGCAGGTTATCGATGAGCTTCTGTTGAGCTTTAGCCTTACCCATCATAGCCGGCATCTCTTTCTTCAGATGGCTGATGATGTAAGCATGAATCTTGGCTGCTCTTGCTCGTTTCACAAATTCATTGATCTGTAAATAAGATTGAATTATAAACAAACAATATATAATTGCATATCATTAGAACCCCTTGTGCTTAGAGAAGGTACTTTCAGCCGTTATGGGTCGATTTGCTTTTTTAATCTTTAACGTGTCAAATGGATCGATAGTAATTTATAATTTTAATACTTTTAGACTAAGGGGGAATAACCAATACCTTTTTAGAATTTAAGTATGAGCTTGCAAACTAGTATTGATTTGTGTATCCCCACATTTTAATATTGGGGCCCATCTTCATGAAGAAAGAAGAGATGGGACCTTCAAAATGAAAATAAGAAAAATGCAATAAAAATAAAACTCACTCTGCGGTCACAAGCCTTCTTAGGTATGTCCTTTAAGTCACTAAGAAGATCTTCCTGTTCTTTCTCAAACAGCTCTGTCCCAATTGGCCCAGCAGTGACCGAATTTATGGGTTTGTCATTAAAAGAACTGTCGATATAAAATAAATATGCCATAAGTTTCAAACTACGCAATCATGTTGTATTCCAAAAATCTAAAATTGGACATATAAAATATTAAGTGAAAAGAAATTTTATTGTTAAGTCTGCTGAACGTTTGTGGTACAAAACATGAAAATGAAACATATATGGCAAATTCTTTATATACAAATAAAAGATGTGTTACACATTACATGTGATTTTATATACACTATAATGCTAAGTTTAAACTTCAACACCCTATGTTTTACCCTATGTGATAATCAGTGCCCGGTTGAATTTTGTAGATCGATGTGTGTAAATGAAAAGCAAACCAGATAATATCATGACAAGTAGCCCTGCTTGCGGTGTGCACATATGATGTATATATGTGTGAACCCTCGGGTGGGCAAAAGTGAAATTGCACTAATTTTGACGTTATTTTACTAATATCGTGAAAATAACGTTAAAAGTGACGGACGGTTAATCAGGCATCATGTAGTGGCGTTGATAGCCGAAAGACAAGGGTACATGCACCGATCAGCCGGTCCCGATGATTGAGTGCTATGTGCCTTATGTCCAAGGCTTGATGCAAAACTACTATCGAGCCGGGGGTCTCACCGGAAGCAGCCTCTCTATCTTTATGGGGTAGAGGTAAGACTGTCTACATCTTACCCTCCTCAGACCCTACCATAGCTTTGCTATTGGTGGGATATACTGAGTACGATGATGATGATGATGATGATGATGATGATGATGATGATGATGACAAGATTGCAATGAATATTTAAGATACTATGACACTTATCAAATTGAAGAATTGTGAATCAATGTTGACATTATTAGACGAACATACCCGATGTAAACACGCATAACCTCGGGAGTGTTTAAGACTTTACCAAGTGACCACATTAGGGCTCCATACACCCTCATCAGCTACAACATAAAAACAAAACAAAAAAAACCCCAATTATAATCAGCAAAACATCAGGCCAATTTAAGGAAAGTGTTATAGTTAATATCAAAAATCATTTCATACTTGTTGGGTGTCAACTTGATCAGCCTTGTTCAAGACCACACGTATCTTGTCATCGTTTCCTCTTAGGGAAGCTATAACACGTTTAAATTCATCACTAATGTCAAGTTTATGAGGATCAAAGAGAAGCAAGATCATGTCACACTTGGCAGCAAACCAGGATGTGACACCTGTGAAGTCATAGCTTCTTTGCGTTCTTTGTTTTTCTCCTGATAATACTCCAGGGGTGTCCACAAATGTAATATGCTCGAGCAGCTTTCATTAAAAAAAACAGAATATGGTTTAGCATGAAGAAATAATGACTATATCAAACACAAATAAGTTTTTGCAAGATAACTAACAGGATGTGGCATTTGAGAGCACTCGAATTTTGACAAAAATGCTGTTCCAAAGTTAGTTAGACTGCTATAAGGCATGTCTGCTTGAACAGCAACAGTATTTCCTGGAATACTTCTTTCATCAGGTCCATTCTGTAGAAAACAATATATAAAAATTGTAGTTTTAGTCTCTACTGTTGTGATGCAAAAAACTGGCCATAAGTTTGTCTGCCATCAAAGGATTGTTGTACAGATGACAAGAATAACAAATTATAAAGAAAAAAGTTGAATAAACAATACTTCTGATAATTGAGATTTAAAACGAAGTAATCATTGTGCAATAACTGAAGTTTGAGATTTGCATTTACCAATCAAAAATATTTTCAACCAAAAAAAGGTCTCAACTGTTTAGCTTTAGTAAAAGCCATAGATCACAACATTACTTTTTATTAATTGAGTATTATCATGAGAATTTTGGTTGAAGATGGGACGTACTAAAACATGGTCGAGTCTTTTTTTGTTTTTCAAACCTAATGTGCAGTTAAATTTTGTTTTTTCTCGAAGAGAAGCTTACTACTTATTGCTTTCTTTCATATTACATTTGATGTGTATCATATCCCATAGCATTTATTATAAGATACTCAAAAAACAAAATATCTACAATCCAACACATCCACAGATGAATACAAGCAATGTAATCATACCAAGAAAGTAAAAGGGACATTCAAGGCATACCATAACAACAACAAATCTATCTGTGGTAGGCTCAGGTCCAATATGAGCTCCTGTTATAAACATAGATAATAATTAAACATGTGATTATAGTGAGGCAGAAAGAATGGAATGAGTGAAGATTAGAAACTTGCCTGGATAACTACTTCTAAGCAAATGTTTAATGAACGTTGTTTTTCCTGTTGAGTATTGACCTAAAAGCATCACCATTGGTTTGGCATCAAAATCACTGTTTGTCTAGAAACATAACAAGATTCATTAGCATGGAAACAAACCATAGGTGGTCATAATTCAAATGAGGAAACTGTATACGAAACACAAAGATTAAAACAACTTACCAATAAGGGGGAAACAAATCATTAAACTGATATGTGACTTCTAAAGGTTTCAGCTTCTGAATGTACAGCTTCTTCAGGCCATCAATGATTGATGTAACAGCAGTTAAGGGAACCTAAGCAAGCATAACCGGTATGGAATGAGGACATAAAGTTTAAAAAACAACCGTAACATGGCTATTATCCGCTAATGCTAATTAGTTTTTAAGAAATAGAAATTAAAATAAAACATGATAATAATCAATAATAGTAATGGCTAATTTTAGAAGCAGCTACAAAATATATTAAGTGTATGATAATGTGAAGATAGCTTGTATCATTAACGGTAGGGGTGGCAAAACAAACCCAAATGGGTTGTTTTGGGTCAGTATGGATAATTTTTAAAATTGGAATGGGTTAGGATGGATCAAAAGAATTTTCCAAGGAGGTCAAGATGGGTTGGGGAAATGCTAGTCACTTTTATTTATGGGTTATAATGGGTTTTTATGGGTTAGAATGGACTTAAACAAGCTCCATCAATTTTTATTTTAACCAAAACCCACGCAACCAAATAGAAACCGAGAAATCAAAACCAAAATCATTGAAACCGAAAAAATACCGAAACCGGCCGAAATGAAAAAAAGGAAAACCGAACCGAAAAAAACCGAAAAAATCGAACCTGAACCAGTACAAAACCAGTTTTTTTAATGAACGAGGATGACGGGGGAAACATTTTAGTTATTTTACATTTTGCGTTTTTTATTTATATTTTGAGTTATTAATTTTTTGATAATTTTTTTGAATATTTTTTTGAGGGGTTTTTGAAACCCTTTGTATTTTAACCTTCACTTGGGTCAAGAAGATGGGTTAACTTTACCCATCTTGACCCATACCCATCCTAACCCTCTATTTTAATAATCCATCCTGACCCATACCCATTCTAACCCACCACCCGAATCCAACCCAACCCACTCACATTGCCACCTCTAATTAACGGCTAATGATATATCTCAAGTATTGAAATATGTAAGGCTAGCTCTATTTTGCATGATACATGTTATATTAGAAGACTCTGTTGCATCCAGGACCAGGATAAGATGCCCTTTAAAAAAGCATCATATATGTTTTCTATGTGTTGAAGACAGGTATTTCTTTTATAAGCATGTGTTAATCTGATTTCCACATTTTTAAACCTTATTCTACATAGTGAGAAAAATAAAATTAAATAGGACATAACACATACCTTCTTTGCAGATTTTGCTGAAGTAAACCAACTAGATGATGCTGAGGGTGGTGACAGCTGTGAATTACCTAAATCAATGTTGAACATGAAGATCAAAAAGTAGAGACAAATTTTAATAATAACTATAGCAGTAAAAATCATTACCATTTGATTCAGATTCACTTTTTGGACGCCTTTTCCTCTACATATATTGATAAGCAAGTTAGAATTCCAATGAAAATATTTAGTTTCTAGGCTCATAGTGACCCTACTGCTCTATTTTATTAAATGAGAGAAAGGCATACATACCGCTAGTAAGACATCCAGACCGTTCATCACCGGTGGTTTCAGATTTTCAAAATCAACTGCTTTGTAAAATTCAGCATTAAGAAAACCAACCAAATGTGAATATTACACATTAAAATTGTATTGTAATGAGAAAAAAAATGTGACTGCACTGCCTACCTTCAGAATTTAAGAGGTCATTACTTATTACATGTCCTGCTTGTGCCATAGAAATCAGCTGCAATTACCAAACACACCAAAGGTCATGTGTATAGAAATGATAGGTGTAATAAAAAAAGATAATGCCAAAAGCAACAAATTACCTGCATTGCAGTAATAAACTCTTTAATGCCAAGAAAGCCTTGTCGTTTAGAGTCCGCAATTGCCCACACCTTATGTATTCGAAGGAAGAGGTGGAAAAGATAAATAAGTAAGGATTCAAAAGTAGAAAAACAATTGGCCAACTATGAGAAAGTAGTAGCATACGCTTAAAAGAAGAAAAGAATGTCATAAAACAGTGAAATACTTTGCAAATTCTAAATTTTGAGATAGTCAATCCACCTTTTATAACTAATATTTTTATCATGTAGTTACAGACTTACAGTTAGAAATTAGAATAGCTTTAGAATTTTAGGTAGGCCATTACTGCTTTGTCAAGTCTATCAAAGATCCTTGATTTCAACTTTCAATAAATTGTAAATTTATCTATAGTGCTCGTGATTCATCTACCACTTAAATAGGTTGTCAAATTAACGAATCCCCATGGACACAACACCGGAGAACATACCAAGAACCATTATGGATCACTTGTGACATGTTCTTATGTGAATTCTAAATATACTGAATCACATTCCAATGGTGTTGGTTGTTAAAAGGTTGCACAATCTACGACTCTGTACTACTTTCTTACTGGCATTGCTTCTGATGTTAGGTAAATTAGATGGGTGTTTATCCTTCTAATATTGAACACATGAACAGCTGCTATTCGTTACATATAAAAAAAGCAACTTAAGCCTTCAATAAAAAAATCACATGTTGCGAAAAAGATAACAAGGTCTTCCCAAGTTCCCATAGGTGAACATTTTTCTATTATGTTCAAAGAAGATGTCAGTGTGACGCTAATTATTTGCTACAATATGGTGTCATCTAATTTCACTTCGTTAAAAGGTTAATCCTATCTGGTATCAAGGATTTAGGCATAAGCCCTTAGTGTCATAATAGAAAGTGCAGGGTTAGCAGAGAAATAACATTCATCAAGAGGATCCAAAGGTAATCCTATCGACAAAAACCCAAACTTGCCTGCAGTTGTTTTAACACAAATAAACGAGTGTGCACTTGTTAAATAGCAGCTAACTTTAGTAGAAAAACGAGTCAATAACCGAAAACACAAAAGCCTATGCAATGTTTCACGGCAGCACACACAACTTAACAGTTAACACTAATCAATCACATACAAATCACAAGCACTACACAAGCTAGAATCATCAACAAATAACAGTTCCTTTCAACACAAAAAACAAAATTAGGGCACAATCACACACCTGCTTGAGATCCTGGCGAGATAAATTAGACATGACGAAGAAATTAGTAGCATCAGCACCAGTAAGACGCCCATCACCATCTGAAGAAACACTAATCGACCCCGGGCAGATTACGGGTAATCTGGGGGTTAAATAGATGTTTCCCACGAGGGGTTAGATCCGGCAAATATGGTTCTTCTGATAACCTGCAAAACAGACACCGTGAGCTCGTCACTGAGAAGGGGGGGGGGTACCTCCTTGTGACCACCCTCCGGCGTGAGAATCAGACTAGATTGCTCTTGAATATAAGTGTATATTAAGAGAATGACTAGAGCAGATATCAGGTATATGATATAAGATAAGATAAGATAAGATGATATACCATTCCAAGGTGTTGGAGTATTTATAGCCGAAGGTAGGTTTCCAAGAAGGTACAGCCGGCTGAATAGTGTTCCTGTTCTGCCAACTGTGGGCTACGCACATGCCATGCTGGTAGTTGGTGGGTAGGCAGCGGCTGATAGTGACCAGGCCGGCTGTGTACTATTCATGTTCCACCAACTGCAGGCTATGCACGTCCTCCGACAGGTTGGTGAGTAGGCAGCGGCTAATAGTGATACAGTACAAGAGCGTGCTGCTCGTCATACTGTTGTCAGTGAGCTGTCGTATCCTTGGTCAGATCTTTTGTCCATACCTCGTCAGGTACAGTACAAAAGATCCTCCAGTATCGTACGGACTGGCTCATTTGGGCGGGAGTTCTCCCGGCTTTGTGCGGGAGAGTTCCCGGCTTTGCTCATTCCTTCTTCAGGTGACATTACTGAATTATTATGAGAGCTAAGTGCCTTGTGCGTGTAGCTTTGCTGCGCAGGTAGCCTTCCCTGATGGCTTGTATCCGCAGCTGCGGGAACAGGCAGAGTACTTCACCATTGGGAGGCTTTTCCTGCGGGAACAGCTTGCGTACTGCGCGTAAGGACGTCAAGTCTCTGAGCATGGTGGGTCCTGCGGATCCAGTTGGTCTCTGCGCAGACGTCCCTTTTAAGTTAAGTCTTGCGAGTTCAACCGCGCAGACGTCCGTTAAGGAGTCTTGCGGGTTCAACTGCGCAGACGTCCCTTTTCAAGGTGAGTTTTGCGGGTCCAACTGGGCTCTGCTGGGACCTACCTCTTCAAGTCCCCCCAGTCCAATGTTCTTCTCATGAATTGTTAATAAGTGAGGTGAACTTTTGGACTTAAACAAGGGGTTTTGAAAAGGTTTTAGTTTTAAGGTTTTCCATGGGGATTCTTCCCGCGGAAGTCCTAATGTCACGTGCAGAAATTCCCGACTTTTCTGCTTGATCTTTGAGTGTGATGCGGGTAGGTCTGTAACCTCCTCGCAAGTCAGGAGCGTTGAGTTCCACTTGTGTAGATTCTCCATGAGGTTTTGGTAGTTTTGAACATAGTGATCAATTATGTTTAAACAACCAATTCCATCTTGGAGGTTCAAACAATCTAGTTCTCAACATTCCCGCTATGCGGGGATGTTATTCACGTTTCCGCAAGCACTGCCCAGAAGATCCTTCTTGGTTTCAATTCCCTGCGGAGTGCTAGGTATGTGAAGGGTTTCGCCTTGACACTGTACCCGCACTCGTCTTATAGTTACTTCCAAGGTATTCCTGGCTTCAATTCCCTGCGGGTGCTAAGTATGTGAAGGGTTTTGCCTTGACACTGTACTCGCACCCGTCTTATGGTTACTTGGTTGCCGAGGTATTCTTGGCTTCAATTCCCTGCAGGTGCTAAGTATGTGAAGGGTTTTGCCTTAACACTGTACTCGCACCTGTCTTAAGTTTCTTGGTTGCCAATGTAAGGGGTATTTTCCCGCTTACTTTTGAATCTTTTTGAAATTCGAAGAGTTGGTGAAAGGATAAGAACAGTCCAAACTGTTGAAACGTCGTCCGACGGTTTCTTCTGACAGTGTCAGGATGTGCAGGAAGTTATGGCGACGTGACAGTATATGGTCATTCCAGGCGCTTTTTCAGGCGCGTGGGCGCGATTTTTCGGGCGCGTGGCCGCGAAATTAATGGCACGCGTCCTTTCAACAGCTGTTGCCAGCTTGCTCTTTGCCACGTGTCATAGTTTCATTGCACCTGCGATTTCTCTCTCTTCCGCATTAAATTCATCGCATTAATTGCGATGAGTATATAAAGGGGGAGAGGGTCCTTTGTAATCCACACTCACTTCTATCTTCTCCTTCTAAACGATTTCGGGCGAATATTCTTTGAAATCGTTGCCTTTCTTCCTTCCAGAATGTCTTCTTTTGCCGAGGAGTCTGACGTGTTCGTCGAGAATCCGTCGTCCACTTCCGATAAGGATGACAAGAGCACTGCTGGCGAGTGCCAGTGCGCTCTTCCTGCCGAGCTTTTTCAGTACATCGTCCGGAAGTTCATGCTCGAGCCGTTCGAGCCTGAGTTTCCGGAACCACACCAGACGGTGTACGATGCCCCCAAGGGCAAAATAGGGGTGTATGCTGCATTCTTCGTTTATGGGAATCTCAGGTTCCCATTGACGAAGTTTGTATACCGTGTCTTGGAGAGGCACGGTGTGCATCTGACGGAGGTACACCTGATGGCGATCGCCAAGATCCGCCACTTTGAGTGGGTGTGCCTCATTCTGGGCGTGGAGCCCCACGTAGATCGGTTGATGACCTTCTACTCCTGGAGGTGTATCCAGGGGTGGTACACCTTGGTCAATCGGATCAAGGGGTTGAAGATCTGCGCTACCGAGCGCAGTCTTCGGGCGTGGAAGCGGGAATTTTTCTATATTTCCGCTCGCGTCGTCCCCCTTGCGATGACCTTTAAGAATGGGAGAGCACTCCCCGCCCTTCACGCCCTTAACCACCAGGAGGCGGAGTGGTTCGCCAAGATCTCCCGGATCCAGACTCCGGTGTACCGCTTTGCGGAGTCTGGGATGGTGATGCTTGGGATGAGCCGGGTGTGGAAGGAGGCGTCACAGGTTCCCATCGTCCTTGAATACGGTTTGAACTCTGTCCCTTATGGTATGCTCTGTCTTCTTTGTTGATATAGGTTTTTCTTCTAACTGTTTATTTTTTTATTTCAGAGGGGAATGACTTGCAGTCGCTCCTGCAGCCGCGGGAGGCTGATGGTCCCGCTCGGATGGGTACTCGTGCTCTCGATGAGAACGAGTTGCCCATCTTGGAGCAAACGAGGGATCGGTTTGTGGAGGTCTACCCGCTAGGCCACCCTATTCTGAGCGCCACGCGGCCAGGTAAGGAGTTATTCAACCCTCGACCTCTCAATGCTGAAACCTCTGCTGGAATTCCTCTAATCTTGTCATCTTCTGATGAGGAATCCGCAGATGGTCCTCCGTTGGTGCGGAAAAAGAAGGCTGCGGCTGCCGGCGGGAAGGGGAAGGCGAAGGTTACCTCTACTGCCGATCCGGTGAATCGGTCTGATTCAGAGACCGAAAGCGAGGAGGTGGCGGGGAACCCTGGTGGTGATAAGACCACTGCTCCGGAGGCTGAGACTGTCATCTCCGAGCCCCCCAGGACGACGGTGAGCGGCGTGAAGAGGCCGGCTCCATCGGGTTCGTCCCCGCCTGTTCGCACCTTTAGGCTCAAGAAAACCCGTAAGTACAAACTTCCTTTACTTTTAACTTCATATCTTTTCGCCATTATACTTATTATATATCGTCTTCGTGCAGGCGTGGATGCTACCGCATTCCAGGGTAGAGCGGGGAGGAGCACCTCCGGACCCATGACGGTAGGCTTGGTCAACCTACCTGAGGCGATGACCCAGGCGACTGCGCCTGCTTCAGTTGGTTCAGTTGCTCACCCAGTTGAGCCAACTGTTCCAACTGTGATAACCTCTCCGCCGGCTGTCAGTGCCATATTTACTGAATCTTTCACTGAGCCGGCGGTGACTATTTCTGCGGGCACCTCCGCAGCGGCGACCACGGTTGTGAGTTCACCTCCGTTGGTTTCTACCACGGCGGCCTCCACTATGCCTCCTCCGTCGTCGGCAACTACGGCCGATCCGTCAGGTATGCTTGGGGCTTCTCGCCAACCTCTGCCTCCTTCCCATCTGCCTGACCTCTTGGATGGATTTCCCTTGGGTTCAGGTGATGGGTTTGGCGGCTATCGGCCTGTTGTCGACCCTACAGGTGCGTAGGGTTCTTTTGGCCTTTTTTTTATATCATCTTTTCCTAACTGCTTTTTGTTTTTTGCAGTGTCGGATTTCAATGAAGTGTATGTTCCACGATGGAACATCCGCCGAGGAACAACCCTTTGCACGCCTGTGGAGTGCGTGGAGTGGGCTCGTCACGCAGCTCCCAGTGGTGCGTTGGGGGAAGCAATGGCTAGCTACCAGGAGGGTAGGCTAACCAATAAGCTTCGGATTCTCCTGGCCCGAATGCAGCCGCGCGTCGAGCTGCTTTTTCGTAAAAACGACAAGTTAAAAGCAACTCGTATTCAAGAAGTAGCTCAGGCGCGGGCTGTCCGGGAGGAGAACAAGAGGCTTACCGCAGTGGCTGCGGAAAATGAGAAGGCCTTCAAGGCCCTCGAGGTTGAAGTTCAGGCCCGGCTCGAGGCCCGTTCCAAGGCTGCCCAAACTGTTAACGAACAGCTTCGGCTGGCTAAGGAAACTGCACGGAACGCAACTGAGAGGGCCACCAAGGCTGAAGCTGTTGCTGAGCCTCTACGCATTGAGAACGAGGAGCTTAAAGCCAAGCTAGAGAGGCTCCAGCAGGCTCATGATGCCTTGGCTATGGAAGACGCCAAGAAGCTCCAAGAGATCTTGGACCAGAGGGGCGTGCTAGACCATACTGAGCGGAAGCTAAAGGGCGTTGAAGAGGCTGCTGCTAAGGAAGTGTTGCTCGCCAACCTTAACAAAAGTGAAGCCGAACGCGCTCGTAACGAAGCTCAAGCCGCCCTCCAGGAGGCTCTGGTTGCCAAGGAATGGCTTCTTCGAGAAGCGTTGTCTCAGGTATGTTTAATTTCATAATATCTTTACGCTTTTCTTTGTACATAGAAAAGGTTTTGATACTTGTATTTTTTCTTGTAGGTTGTGCATCGAGTCTTCACGGACACATCATACGACGATGCCATGAGCGCAGCCCTCAACGCTTCTCATGAGGATGGGAAAAGGCCGGCTTCCTGCTTGGTCTAGGGTTCGTTGAGAAAGGCATCCCGCCTTCCAACTTCCCTTTATTTGATGTGGATACTGAAGCTTTATATGACCAAGCAGTGAACCAGTATGTCGCCTTCCCGCATCCGGTGGTGGAGAAGGTGAACGAAGTTGCTGCTGCTGATGATGGGCTAGCCATTTTAAAGACCTTCCTTGAACCGCCACAGCCAACTGATGGTGCGGGTACAAGTGGGTTTGGGGGGAGTGGTCCTGAAGCTTGAACCTTAAGATCCCTTCCCACTGTTAGGCTAGATTTACATTGTATAGATTTTTATTCTTGTAGGCGGGTAGTTACCCGGTCATTCTTGTAATACTTGAATTATTATGAAATATAAATCTTTTTTCACTGGATGACTTGCTCATGCATTCTTTAGTTTAAATTAGCAACTTTCCAAGTGTTTAGAATATGTTAACCTTTGAACGTGGTAGATAATAGGTTGAAGTTTTGCTTCCTCCTTCGTGATTGTGCGGGTAAGACCGTCACTTGCACTTAGTAGGATGGCTAAACTTTACCTATATCTGACCTGCGTGGAGGTTTTCCTCATCTTTTCGTTAGAAATTTTCTAAGGGTTTAGAATAAGTTAACCTTTGAACGTGGTAGATAATAGGTTGAAGTTTTGCTTCCTCCTTCGTGATTGTGCGGGTAAAACCGTCACTTGCACTTGGTAGGATGGCTAAACTTCACCTATATCTGACATGCGTGGAGGTTTTCCTCATCCTTCCGTTAGGAATTTTCTAAGTATTTTGAATAGGTTAACCGTTCGACGCGTGGTTGTCAATAGGTTAGTGTTCAGTTTCCTCTATCATGATTGTGCGGGTAGGACCGTCACTTTCATTTAGTGGGATCAAACTTTACCTATGACTGACCTGCGTGAAGGTCTGCCGTTTTTTGTGTTTATGCGGGTTTTGCCGCCTTCCACAAGCAACGACTTCCCCACTTATGTATGCGGTGAAGACCGGCATATCAGTGTGGAAAGTTTATAAGTATAAATGTAAGATTATCAGCATCAATGTTTTAAGGAGAATCATTTCCATTAGAAGTGGCTCTGGGCCTTTTCTTTACAAGTTTGGAATTGATCTACATGCAAACTGTGTAATTGAGCTCCCTTCCATGTTGTTTGGATGGGAGTGCCATCGAGCCGATATGCACTTAGTTCGGGATCTCGTTGTTTACGCAGTATGTAGTCTCCAACATTGAAGCTGCAATTTTATTCGTGTTTTCCCCAACTGGGGTTCTACACGCATCAGCCTGCTCAGCGTTCGTTACGCCACGAGGTGCGCGAGCGTCCCATCTCTGACAAATGCTTCGACGATGTCCTTCACGTCTGTGCATTCTTCAGTGTTGTGGCCTTTTGTCCTGTGAAAGTCACAGTATTTGCTCCAATCAGCATTGTGACGATGTCGGATTATTGGAGCCTTTGGCCATGGGAGCTCCTCAGTGGCGAATATCTCGGTGACGCTTTTGGTGAGTGGCGTCCATCTGGAGTTCTGGTTCGACTGTACGTTATCCCTTCCGCCTAACCGATGTTGCAAGCCGGATGAGGTGTCAAAGTTTACCCTTGACTGCCAAATGCCTAGCTTCCGCCTTTTGTTTAGTCGGGCGGTAAGGACGTTGTCTTCTCTTGTTTTCTGGGTGTAGAGGTTTGTGCTCTGGGGGAGATCTCTACCCAGTTGCTTCTCCATTTCCGCAAAGCGTTTTGCTACTGTCATGATGGCATCCCATGTGGATGGCATGCCATCTTTACCCGTTAAGGTGCGGATGAGCTCTGGGTCATTCGCGCCCTGGATGAAAGCAGCGCGAACAAGATCTTCGCTAATATTACCCAGACTTAGCTTCTTTGAGTTGAAGCGAGTGATGAAGTCTGGCAAAGATTCATCTTCCTCTCGAATGCAATTGAGGATTGTCCATTGCTCTTCGGTATACTTTGTTGGCTGAAGTGTTGGCTAAACTTCTGCTGGAAGTCTGCCCAATCGTAAATGTGGTGGACCGGTAGACGATCGAACCACGCTCTAGCTGCCCCAACAAGCGTCATTTGGAACATGTAACACCACGTAGGTTCCGTCCAACTACTGACGGTTGCCCCCGCAATGAACCTGTTCAAATGATCGTCTGGATCAGATATACCATCGTAAGTGCCGATGTTGGACATCTGTTTGGCACTTTTCGGGGCGATTGCTTCCGCAATGTCCCTTGCAAATTTGGACGTTCCCGCCTTTGCAGCAGTTGGTGTAAATGTTTTGGAGAAGTCACGTGGGTTTCCACCCGCGTTTTTTGGTTTGAAGGTTTCTCCAAAATGCCTTCTCGGTTGGGAGTCTGTTTCCTTACGCTTTCCTTTCGCCCTATGACGAGGGTTTGCGTCACTATCGGATTCCTCCGAATCATCGTCCGAGTACTCTACGAATTCATCAGCCTGTTGGAGTGAACGTAAGCGTTCATCCAACTCAGCTTGGAATTCTTTTTGACGTGCTTCCGCCCACGCTTTAACTTCATCGAGTGTTTGGCGGGGGAGCCTCGTTCGCTGTCTCTCTAACTGGGTATCGGTGAATCCCAGTGAGCGATTATTTACTGCACTTGCCCCAACTCGGGTAACTGGGGTAGTGTTCGTAAAATTTACTGCACTTGCCCCGGCTTGGGTAACCGGGGTAGTGTTCGTAAAAACTGTGTAGTCGCCGGTATTCCCCCCAGTAGCTGGGGTTGTGGTTACCGGGGTTTCTTTAACCATCTTTCCAGAAGTTTGAAAAAAAACTGAAAAAAGAATAAGTTCTAGCTTTTATGCACGGATGACGCCAATGAAGAAACACTAATCGACCCCGGGCAGATTACGGGTAATCTGGGGGTTAAATAGATGTTTCCCACGAGGGGTTAGATCCGGCAAAGATGGTTCTTCTGATAACCTGCAAAACAGACACCGTGAGCTCGTCACTGAGAAGGGGGGGTACCTCCTTGTGACCACCCTCCGGCGTGAGAATCAGACTAGATTGCTCTTGAATATAAGTGTATATTAAGAGAATGACTAGAGCAGATATCAGGTATATGATATAAGATAAGATGGGATAAGATGATATACCATTCCAAGGTGTTGGAGTATTTATAGCCGAAGGTAGGTTTCCAAGAAGGTACAGCCGGCTGAATAGTGTTCCTGTTCTGCCAACTGTGGGCTACGCACATGCCATGCTGGTAGTTGGTGCGTAGGCAGCGGCTGATAGTGACCAGGCCGGCTGTGTACTATTCCTGTTCCACCAACTGCAGGCTATGCACGTCCTCCGACAGGTTGGTGAGTAGGCAGCGGCTAATAGTGATACAGTACAAGAGCGTGCTGCTCGTCATACTGTTGTCAGTGAGCTGTCGTATCCTTGGTCAGATCTTTTGTCCATACATCGTCAGGTACAGTACAAAAGATCCTCCAGTATCGTACGGACTGGCTCATTTGGGCGGGAGTTCTCCCGGCTTTGTGCGGGAGAGTTCCCGGCTTTGCTCATTCCTTCTTCAGGTGACATTACTGAATTATTATGAGAGCTAAGTGCCTTGTGCGTGTAGCTTTGCTGCGCAGGTAGCCTTCCCTGATGGCTTGTATCCGCAGCTGCGGGAACAGGCAGAGTACTTCACCATTGGGAGGCTTTTCCTGCGGGAACAGCTTGCGTACTGCGCGTAAGGACGTCACGTCTCTGAGCATGGTGGGTCCTGCGGATCCAGTTGGTCTCTGCGCAGACGTCCCTTTTAAGTTAAGTCTTGCGGGTTCAACCGCGCAGACGTCCGTTAAGGAGTCTTGCGGGTTCAACTGCGCAGACGTCCTTTTTCAAGGTGAGTCTTGCGGGTCCAACTGGGCTCTGCTGGGACCTAGTAGCATCAGCACCAGTAAGACGCCCATCACCATCTGTAATAAAACTATAAAAACCAAATCAACACAAAAGCTAAGTAACAGGATGAAGAACGAATTAACGAGACCTGAATCGGCTACAGTAAACCACTCGTTGTAGATCTTCAGGTGGTCTACAGAGCACCGACTAATCGCTGCTGAATCAATCTCCATTGAACTTGAATCGATGATAGCATGCAGATTAGTGGATTACTGATTTAAATATGTATAAACACAAATCCCTAATAATATCCTAGATCTCGCCGACGGTGAGAGAGGTTTTGTTTAAAACTTGAGTGTTAAGAAGATATTTTACTTTATTATTGTTTTGCTTTGGTGGTGGTGTGAGCGCCAAACCTTTGGCTTTGAGTGATATCAATGGTGTGTTTGGGATGTGTGTTTGGGATTCCTTTTTTCAGTTCTAGAATGACTTTATGTGAAAATGAATTATATACTTATGACATTTTGGGAAGAAGTTTGGGTGCAAGTGTTTGGATTAGCTTATGTTAATAAGTTATTTTTTAAGGAGTGTTTGGGAATATTATACCCTTTAAGTTAATAAGTTAGAGAATCATAACTTTTCAAAACTCTCTTAGTTTGCCTTGGCCATAAGTAAAAAACCATAAGTCCTTATGGTTTGTCAAACACCTTTTACACATTATTAACTTTTCAAAAAGTTTTTAAGTTATAAGTTGATGGAAATAAGGAATCCGAACACCCCCTAACTTAACTTCAATGGGATCCTTATTACTTAGTTTAAGCTATGTTTATGTTGATTGTTGAATATAATATTGTCATTACGTACGGTTAATGATTTTGGATTTTGAACTAAAATTTAGGTCGGTATCGTATATGCGTATGGTTTGTTTTCCACTTTCCGATTTACCTTGGTAATAATATTTACATTTTACCTGATTAAAATCAAAACCAAATTTACTTATTTATAATATTTTCTATCAAATATAATATTTTTAAATAATTATTATACAATTCTCCTTTTATAAATAATATTATAGTGTTCCAAGTTCTAATGCGTTGGTGTACTTTGGGACACCAATTTAAGATTCAAGCTTGGTGGAAGAAATAAAAATCTTGGGCTTTTTTTTTAATCAAGAATAAGAGAAAAGGCGAACTTTTTTGAAAGTTTTTGTGTAGCTTTTGTTTGTAATATCTTTAGTTCATTGGATTGTTTGATAGTATGTTAGTTTCCTTTTTTTTCCTTTTGTCTTGGTGTTGTCTTTTTGAACAATTTGGTGTATGTATTAATGAAAAAAATGAAAAGTATTTTTGTTGGACGTTCAAAATAATACATATAAGTTTATAACTATATAAAT
The DNA here is from genome assembly GCF_021521415.1 of Bidens hawaiensis. Classification (NCBI taxonomy): domain Eukaryota; kingdom Viridiplantae; phylum Streptophyta; class Magnoliopsida; order Asterales; family Asteraceae; genus Bidens; species Bidens hawaiensis. Next base: position 2,879,562 of record NW_027491154.1, read on the forward strand.
GTTGGTTTATTAAAATGAATATGTCTTGATATCATGATTTTTATTGGCTAAATATTATATACTATCAAACTTTGTTAAAATGTGTGAGATTATCTTTGGTTATAAAATGGAATGAGAATCAACAAACTTAGTAGCTTTGACAAAATTATAATTTTAGGAAAATCTATGGTGACCTTATTTCTAGACTCATTGGCAATGTATATATCAAGAGGGTGGTGATAAGATTTGTTTCATGTCAATATCAGATTATGGTATATGAGTGTTTTTTACTGGTTAGTTTGTTATTGGTGATCCCTAGTTTGTTACGACAGATTAGTCTTTTTAACTCTTTTTTATCCCGATATACCTAATTATTTCTCATCATGACGCTTGATCCGGACCATTGCACATTACATTCCGGTCTTGAACTGTTTGATTTGGACTCATGTTATACATATCCCCTTAATTTAGGGACATTCTTTGACATTAAACTTGAGGTTTAATTATATCTCATGATACTTTGTAAAGTATTCATACAAACCAAAATTTAGTACAAAAGTAATCAAACTACTTCAATGGCATATTCAATCACATACGACACAATATGTTTCTTTGAAGCACTAACGTGTCAAATAGTCAATGTCATTCAATCTCTTCATGACATTGAAGTTAAAGTATGAACTCACTTGGATCATTTGAACTTTGAGGTTTCTACCTCTTGATTCGTGTGCGAGTGTCAACTTTCTAAGGGCATCTACAACAACAAACATCAGATTCCAAATTTTTCTAAAAAAACTTTCACTTTTTTCCACAACACCAAATCTCCACAAACTGTTACATCATTACCTACTCCTACAATAAGATTTATGTTTAATCAAATAACTTTTATAACAAATTTAATTTTAATATTTATTTACACACTTAAATATAATTAGAATATAGTTTTTAAAAACAGATAGAAATCTGAAATAAAAAATAAAAAGCATATGGACTAAAATTATAACATAAACTAGTGAGTTATCTTAAAATCCAGCCCAAAACTCAAACAATAAGTTGGTGTTATAAACTTATAAGTTATAACCCTAGCACCTCATATTGTTGCAATCATTCTTCTTCAACCACACACTGTTAATATATCGAAGGAACTATTGTGTTTCTGCACTAGTACACAAAAACACACCGTGACAAAAATTATGGCATCAACTCATTTTCCAATGAAAATCTATTACAAGTAATTGTTTGTTTCTATTGTTTTTCTTTTCTTTTCTTAATTTAAAATAGGCGTCAGAGGGGACCCACCTTCATCCCGGACTAGTTCGGCACCGGACTTTACTCCCACAACGGATGTTAGTCCATGGAGTTAAAGTGCGTCACTGACACGTCAGATCGGACCTTGGGTTTTGAGCCCGTTGCTGATGCTCTAAGAAGTCAAACAATCCCTATTATGTATCTTGTGGGCTGTGACAAGTGCATAGTTTATTAACTACTTGTTCAATTTTTATTGATTTAGCATCTAAACACACTTCAAATATGTTTTACTTAAATGATGAGATTTAACTGATCGTTTTATTTAAGTGATGGGATTTAATTGATCTCACTTGTAAGAAGCTCGATCTTTATAACTAAAATCGTTAAAATCACTTCTAACTGCAGTCCTAACCCTCCCTCTCAACACAAGGATTAAAGACTCCAAACACAACGGATGGTTAACCTAGCAGTCTAGCACCTAATGATTAAAGATATAAATTTCAACTTGGTGATGATTCTAAAGTGCTATCACCACTATCGTACCATACTACTATGTGGCTTTATGTTTGGATGACCATATTTATACACAGTGTTTGGTTTGTCCATGAAAGGCCCCTCAAGTCTAGTTATTGACTTTTGAGTCAACAAGGTGAATAATTATACTTTTAACCCTATGAATCAAATTGTTCGACTATTAAGTCTAAATTGACATGCAAATAGTTCGACTATTAAGTCTAAATTGACATGCAAATAGATACCAACACATCACCCAAGATTATTTGTCTGTATAATTCAATATCATATACATTTATTTTTCTCATTATGCTACTTAACTATTTTGTTCTTAGCTTTTTACAGTTAACATGTCACTATTACAAAACATAAGAATCAAAACAGCGATCCTTTATATAGTATAGAGTAACGATTCACCATAAAAAATTTCAGGACAATCTACTAGAAATTCAAAAATCTTAAATTCAATACTCGTACATAAAGAAATGCCCTCTTGAAAAAATAAAAATAAAACAATCATGCCAGCACAAGGCTTGGTTGACCCTATGCTACGTCATAGTCGATGGCCATTTGTGTAAAAACAAAAGTCAAGGGTTACAATTCATTCCTTTGGTCAGGTTTTGTTTATCTGGCTAATCTGTTTTAATAAAATAGGTTGGGTTTTGGTTGACATGTTTTAACTCGTCAACCTAAGTTGATAGTGTTCAAATTGTTCAAAGATTAAACACATCGACCCATTAGAAAATCTGAAGTAAATATCACCTAATCTTTAGGAGGTTGTTTTGACAATCAAATATATGAGTTGTAATCAGGTTCATCAATTTCAACCCGCCAACCTGACGATAAAACCCCTATGCGGATACCACATAACTATTCAACTTTTTTCATCAATAATGCCATTATATATTAAAGCTGCTTAACACGATAACAACTTGAATTTGCGAAACATGTGTTCATTTTCAGGCATATGCCACTCGATTGGAATCTACCTAATCATTATGTATAAATAGTTTAATCTATGAACAAACAACACGAAGCAGAGAAAAGAATGAACCAGCAATCAACATACACGACAAATAATAATCAACAGACCTGTGTATTAACTAACCCCGTCGTCGTTGCTACTCCTTTTAGACTTCTTTTCAACCCTCTTGATGCGCTTTTACATACATTGTTCACCTTGTTCTTCATGGTACATGCAGCCGTTGATGTTAACTGATCCATGAGTAACCAAACGTTTGCATTCTATTTCCAACAGCTATGCTAACGAACTCGGTCTTAAAGTTGTTTTATCAAGAGATACCAATTGTTTTTCCAAGCAACCACAAGACCAATGACAACTCTATTGTCACTATGGTGTGTAGAGAAGTTCTATCCAACATAAACCCGAACACCGTTATCCCAGCTCTATTATTCTCAAAATACGTCACTACAAAAAATTTCAAAACAAAGTCATTATCATTTATTTTAAGCTACTTTTTATTTATTTATTTTTTTACCATTGAACTTGTTGCTTTTTAGCTAAAGAATAACTTGTTAAGAAACTTACCTAAGGCTTGTCTTTTCTGAAAAGAGATTGTGCTATAAGCATAAGCGGGTATGAGTCTAGTATTGTCCAACTCATCTTCTTCACTGCCAACATCATCATAGTCAGAAGACGATGCTTCACATGGAAACACTGGGACGTCAACAACAGCAGCAACAGGTGGAGTCTCAGTATCAGCTTCAGGTGACTCAAAGACATCAATTGTTGCACATACATGCCACTTGGCGGCCAGACATGTCACGCCTTGTGCCTTGTGTGTAATCCTGGTTGCACTCCTCAGCAGTATCATTAGGCCCGCCAGCAGGCTTACAGAAACCAACTACAATACAAAAAAAACAGAATAACCATGTTGTAAGGTAGTCTAGACTGGTTTATATATGCCTGCGTCTAATTGAGCAACATTCTGTCTTTACTGTGTAAAAACGGTTATCTTTGAGAGTAACGGTTAATTATTACAATAGTATAATGTTTTCAATACAATGCGACATTCATCACATAACACTACATTACTGCGATAAAGGAACAAACATAAATTGTTTATAAATGGTTCGTGTATGTTAAAAATGTTACTTCTTAGTTCTTACCTACAAATGCCTATATTATGTACATAATATATATAATTAAGTTAATTTGTTCATATGCTTTTTTAACTTTTAATGTTTATCTACACATATATATACGTTATGTGTAAGTGATAAAATCTTTACATGATTAAATATGTGTAGGTTCTATAAATAAAGTGAATTTTTTTTGTACTTTTTCGTTAATTTAAGGAGAGATGAATAAACATTTTATTTCAACCATTTTCTTATATTTTAAAGTTTTAACGAATGAAAAAAGAAATGGATGATTTATTTTTTTTTTCCTTCTCGCAAAAAACTGTGTTCTGTTTATTCCCATGTTGGACAGAAAAGTGTTTCGGGTCAACCCATTGACCCATTACCCAACCTGCACACTTTGCTACATCTACACTTTTAACTAAAAAATCAAAGCTACAGAAACACTTACTGCAAGTTCACCGGATTTGAATATACTGAGGTCTGCAGTATGGCGGGTGGTATTAAGAAGTGATGCGAACTGACTGACTGTGACAATGATGAGTGAAAACAGTATGAAAACGCGATAACGATGACTTATAATTTTCAGATGTCTTCTGATCCTGAGATGTTCCTTCAATACAGACTCAACATCAGAGTCTACTTGAAAAACTAGAGCAAAATCTTGTAACCGGAGGATTTGGAGGTAACAAATGAGGCGAAAAAGCACGCATACAAGGAAAAACACCACAGTTCGGTAGAGCCATGAGCCAAGCTCCAGGATGCATGCTACTGAGTCACTCACTACAACATTTCCCAAAAAAGGAATGGTTGTGGCACCTGAAGTGTACCACCAGATCTTGTATGCACTCTCAGCTGTAAAACACGGGATCACGAAGATGGACAGGATTTTAAGTGATCTCTGCAATTATATATTCATAAAATCAGGAGCAAAATAAGAATGAAGCAGAGGAAATGAAACTTAACAATCTTTTGGTTTTTGAAAAGTGCGTGTAGCTCCGATGCGTTTTGGTCCAAAAAGTGGATCACGCATGCGAGCCGTATAGGCTTGCTAAAAACTTAAATCGAGCCAAGCTTAAACGAGCTTGAACCTGGGCTCAAGCCTAAATATAAGCTTGTTTAATAAACAAGCCTGAGCCCGAGATTCAGTTATTGACAAGCTTGCCCGCGAGCCTAAATGAGCCTATTTAAAAATAAAAAATTTAATTAAAATATTAAATATATATCTATATAATAATATTAATAGATATAATATTTTGATAAAAAAACGCCGACTTTGTTGTGTTTTTTAGGCCATCGCACTCCCCAAATTGGAGAGCCCCGTTGCCCCACTCTAGCCAGACTATGTTGTCTTTACCGTGCCCCATGCCGGCTTCAAAGTTCCCCGGGAAACCATACCGCCAGCTGCTACTGATGGTCGTCGTGTCGCCACAAGAGCAAAACTCTCTAGCGTAACACACGGTGGGACGAAAACCCGGGTGAGCTTGTGATTTGAACTGACAACCTCCCAAGGGCTACCTCAAATAAATATCTAAACAATATATAGTTTCATCATCATCATCATCGTACTCAGTATATCCCACCAATAGCAATGCTATGGTAGGGTCTGAGGAGGGTAAGATGTAGACAGCCTTACCTCTATCCCATAGGGATAGAGAGGCTGCTTCCGGTGAGACCCCCGGCTCGATAGTAGTTTTGCATCAAGCCTTGGACATAAGGCACATAGCACTCAATCATCGGGACACCGGCTGATTGGTGCATGTGCCCTTGTCTTTCGGCTATCAACGCCACCACATGATGCCTGATTAACCTTTCGCCACTTTTAACGTTATTTTCACGAGATTAGTAAAATAACGTCAAAATTAGTGCAATTTTACTTTTGCCCACCCGAGGGTTCACACATATATACATTATATGCGCGCACCGCAAGCAGGGCGTACAAGCCAGTTATCCCTGTGGTAACTTTTCTGACACCTCTAGCTTCAAATTCCGAAGGTCTAAAGCCAGTTATCCCTGTGGTAACTTTTCTGACATATATAGTTTGTTATGTATAAAAATTATCATCAGAATATAAATATATAATTAATTATAAATGTATAAATTTAAATACTAAATAATAAAAGGGTCAAGCCCAATCCAAACTCAAGCTTGAAAAAACTATTCACGAGTCGAGCTCAGCGTTTGGAGATCAAGCTTAAATGAGGCGAGTTCAAGCTCTCTCGTAGCACAGAAGGTGTTCATTATCAAAATTTTATAAAAAAAATATTTATATAAGATATTCTAATCATCTCTGGTCACAATTGCTCCATAGAAGATGTAATTTCTGGTCAGATTTGTTCAATCAAATTTAGAAAACTCATATTCATTACAAACTAAGGACTAATTTGTTTTAAAAAAACCAATAAAAAAACTAGTTAATTACATAATCAGATCAAAATTTACACAACTCATAAAAAAAAAAAGTCAAAAACCACAATCAAGAACAAAAGATATAAGTTCTAAAACAGAGTACTTACATTAAGCTGTGCAGTATAGCCCATCCTCACAGTCTCACTCTCATCACACAGCTTATCAAAGAACAAAAACCTCCGAAGCCCATACACCCTCACAAACTGCGAAAGCGTAGCAATCCCACTTAACGACAACTGAACAAGCGTATCGTAAGGCCTCGCGTGCCGGTTATCACAGTCACTACACGCAAGGTAGAAATGAGAGAACCCGGGTATGATGAAGGTGAATACAACAAACATGAACCATGAGAGAGTTGCAGTCCAACCGTTGGACTGGTCAACGCAGCCATGACCGGAAACTGTGGAGCTCGTCGTATGCGTGTGAAGTGGACCGAGCGTATGCTCGTTTTTTGGAGAGTAGAGATGCAGATACTCTTCCGTCTTCTACGGCCATCGGGTGTGATCGGTTTGACTGTGATTCATGATTTGATGTTGCCTCGATTTTTATAAGTTTTGTATGGGTGAAAGTTTAAGACGTGTCCCTCAGGTTATATATGTAACTAGAATATACACACCGGTTGATATTAGATAACTAAGAATGTGTATATAAACAACCATAAGATATCATAAAATTTACAATCAAAAAGATATCATATATCTCTATATTGGAGATATAGAGAATAACATTGTTTACATAAACAGTTACTAATTTCACAAACCTAATTTTATAACAAAAGTCATGAAAATATTATATATTAACAGTCTTATACCAACATGATCTTCAAAATTCCCGTCCTCAAACAAAATCATCCGGCCTTAAAGTCTGAAAAAAACAAACAAACAATGGAACTCAATTAACAATTAAACAAAAATGTTAACGTATATCATAATGACTTTATGTGAAGACGGGTTGAAAATAGATAAATAACAAAATCAATATAGACAAATTTACCAACCATTAACTTCTTAAAAATTTCACCAAAAAAAACAAATTACCTTCACAACTTAACAAACAAAATAAACAATTATAGAAGTTTATTGTATGTTTTTTGAAGTTTTTAGTTATGAACTAAACTAATAACTTAAAATAGAAAACACAAAGTAAACAATGAAAGTAAAAAATTTAAAGTAATCAACTACATAACTAAGTTATTGGTGTTACCTTAAATTTTATCTTCAAATTCCAAAGAGTTTGGAAGATCATCAAAATTTGACTCATAGTTCTCACACTCTAACAACCATTTTACCTTCTCACTAACATCATTTTCCAAATCTAAATTTGTCATTTCTTTTATAACATTAGCAAGCTTCAAGTGATCCAAATCTCTTAAAAGAAACAGATTTTTGGATTCCAATATTTAAAAACATAATATATATGCAACATAATATAAATTTAATGAAATGCAAATGTTGTACTTATAAATAAATGATATTTTTACATGAATTATAAGACATTATAACTTATTTGAATCAAATACAAAAATATACAACTAACAAAGACTATCTAATACATTTATTACACATCAATAACTGTAATATTTATTATTCTAAGATAGTACCCGTGTTTATTTGCACGTCAATTTAAAACATTTATTACAAACCATGTTTGAATTAAATATTACCATATTGAAAAATTGATAGTTAGTAACCTACCATCTTGAAAAAAAATTAACAAACCATGTTTGAATTAAAAGGTCTAACTTTTAATTTTAAAATGTCATATTTTGACTTCAAAATGTCAACTAATATATATGCATTTTTTTAAAAATCCAAAATGTGTCCACTGTCTTTTATTTTCCTTGGAGCAAAATTAATACAATTAATACAAATTAATTATTTGATTTCGGTTAAAACATAATTAAATTCCAATTTATTATTATTGATAAATACACAATTATATGTATAAACATGCATAAATTATGCTTCACTTAAAGATCATTAAAAGTTTACGGTTACTATTTTCAACATTATTAGTAACTCTTAATAACATAATAATGGATTGTAAGAGAATATTAACTTGTACCAAAAATATACAAGATTAACTTATTTAATTGATGGTCAAAAAATATTCAAATCAACTTTAATATTAACTTAAATATTTTCGAATACCAAATTAACTTAAATATTTTTGAATTGCTTATCATAATATAAGTCGAAACATTTAGAACTATATTTGAATTTGTTACGTTTGTTGTATTTAAAAAATTATACTTGTCTGATATTACTTTTATAACAAAAGAAAATATGGTCAAAATAGTAAATGAGGAAAGTTTTGGGACCCGTTTAAAAATGTAGAAACAAAATTGAAATTGTAAAGTATATTTTTAATAATTTCTAAATTTAACATAATCTGTGAAAAATAAATTAAATATTGATAAATAAAAGGGAAAGTCAAAATAAGAATAAACATTATTTATAAATTCAAATTTAAATTAGTCAAACAATTAGTATGGAAATTAATTAGGAAGTCAAATTCATTTATATGGTCAAAATAGTTCTATGTATGTGTAAATGTTATTGTATAATTAACATTGATATGGTTAAAATAGCAAATGAGGAAACAAATGAACTTAATTTGTAAAATCGGTCTATTAATTTAATAATTAAGGAAACAAATTGTGTATGAAATTTAAATGGAATAAGTTGTATTAAGCAACAAAATTAAGAAATAGTTACTTGAGAAAGTCAATGTATATAAAATGGGAACTCCGTTATGACAATAAAGTGTATTTTAATTTGTTACATTTGTTTTATTTGAAAATTATATTTGCCTTAACTATTGATATTATTTTTTTTAACAAAAATAATATGGTCAAACAATTGATAAATAAAAGGGAAAGTCAAAAAAAGCTTAAACATTAATTATAAATTCAAATTTAAATTAGTCAAACAGATAGTATGGACATTAATTAGGAAGACAAATTGAAATTTAAATTATAAAGTAGGAAAGTCAATGTATATAATTATAGGAATTCCGTTATGACCATAAAGTAGGAAAGTCAAAGAAAATAATTGGAATTAATGGAATAGTTAATTATGTAATTTATTAAGGAGCAGAAAAACAAAATATACATCCAGGTTATGAAGTCTTGATCAATCGGGAAAGAATAATCTATACATAATTATTGACATAGGACATATAATGTACATATTATATTGAAATATTGAAATACACGATTATTCAAAAAAAATCATCTATACATGATAAAATAATAAAAATAATGTTATGAAGTCTTGATCAATCGTGAAAGCCTGTATCTATGAGTCGGACAATAACCTGAAATAATAAAATCGAAAATTAATATTTGATATTTTTTTTTGAATTGTAGTTAATAACCGGAAAAACGATATTGTGACAATGACAATCGGATGTAGGATTTTTGTATAGAATTGAAGAAATGAAGATTTGTTACTCTTGGCATTGACCTGAAATCAGAAAGTATAATACTAATTTTTATATTATTGAATATTTGATTTTTAATTTGTAACCGGAAAAATTGTTTGGCTTACCGGAAAAAAATACAAATATGGTTTTTAACCATGCAATATCAGATTTTGATACCGTCGATGGATGAATATAATTTTGATACAGAACATAACAACATGTCAAACAAAAAAACAGGAAAAATTAAAAAATACAAAGAAATATAAAACAATCATTGTTATAAGTATAACATATAACTGGAAAAACCTACCGTCAATACTCACCGGAAAAAACGTAAACACGTCCAAAAATTGTAGAAATCGTCTTTCTTTAGTTAAAACCTAAACTGATATTATTTGACGAAACATAAAAAGATATGAAGAAACAATAACCGGAAGAAAATATATTATTGCCGGAAATACATAGATCAACAATCGGAATTTAATATATAACAAAAAATTAACGGAAAATCTTACCGGAAAAACGTAAAACGTCCACATATCATCTTCATGCCCGTTTATGATTTACAACCTAAACTGATTTTTTTTAAAATCAGTTAACAATGAAAATAAAACATAAAAAGCTTAGAAGAAAGAATAACCGGAAAAAATAATAAGGTTGCCGGAAATTAATTTATATAACTTTACCTTGCATCGGAAAGATTAACCGGAAATAAGTGGCTTAGAGCGGCAATTAGGGATTCTGAATAGTGGCAGCAGACGAAATTAGACTTAAATATAGTAGTTGAAGTAACGGGTTAATGGGTTAAATGGATATCCAAGACCCGCGAGAAAATAAGCTTAAATAGAATAATGGGTTAAATATAGTTTAATTGCTGAGTTGACATGCTTAAGAAAGGAAATGAATGACATGGAGTTGAGGTGACATCCTATGTGGACACCCTAGAATGGTGACATGTGGAAATTGTTCCTTGCTTTAATAGTATGTATAGATATGTTAATGCTTTACGCTTTTTTTTAATGAAGTAGTAGCTTAAAACTAGGGTGTTTAAAAAAATCTGAATCCGTATATGAAATATATGAAAATTCGAATATGAAATATTTGAAAATAATGATTTGGACGTGGATAGTGATTTTGAAATTTTTGGATAGTTTGGATAGAAATATTTTTTTAAGTATTAAATAATAAATATTAATTATATATTCTGAATAATTTTCGGATATTTTGGATATCCGAAATATTTTTAAACGTAGTTCTTTAAACTTCTTTTATAATTATTATTTTTTCGGATAATTTGGATATTCGTTTCGTTATCTGATCGAATGTCTGAACTTCGGATATCCGAAATTTCAGATTTGGATTCGAATAGTGAAATCTACTATCCAAAATGTCCAAATATCCAATTTTGAGCACCCATACTTAAAACTAATAAAAGGGTAACACACGTTAAGATTTCTAACATTACATGAATACAACGTGAAATTTATGTCTTGATTGGACCAAAATCCAATGGGTTATCATTTATTCAATCTTTGTATCTTCTCAATATGGTGAATTGAAGATAAAAAGGAGAGTTCGAGTTAGGGGTGATAATACTAATCGTGTATACAAGCTAGAAGCTGATAAGGATTGAAGACATATAGCTAATGACAAAGAGGGGTTTGTTAGTGTATTTTCTATATGCCATTGCCTATATGAAGACATATGTGAAGAACAATCGAAAGCATAGCGACAAAGACTAAAGCTTGAAGAACTCCAGCAATTGTCAATGACAAGTTTGTTAATACACTAAATGTAGCAAGTGATGATAGTCTAACCAAATAGTCGTTTAGTCTTTGTATTATGTTTAAAATGGTGTTTAGAAGGTTTATATAGTTTTATAGATACTCATATGCTTAGGGTTAGTGACGGCATGTGCCATTTGCTTAAACATGAGCATGAACTAAAGGCTCATACGCTTTGAAACAAATGATACACACCCTTATACACTTAGCATGGTAGAGAATGGAGGTTGTTGGAGGAGTATGGGTGACAGTTCTACCGAATAGTTCACTCTTTAAGCAGAAAAAGAACACATTCTTACAAGACATCAATTGTAATGAAACTCTGTCGAAATTTCTAATCGAGCTTCAACGCGTTATTATTTACATCGCGTGTTCCTTATCAGTCGTTTTCGTTTATCGAATATCTTTCCGCACATTTACGGTTAAAACGTAGAAGTCGTGTTTTCGGATCCATATCATGACCTACATATTTCATTCTATATACAAATGATATGATTTAGCATGAAGATATAATGATTACATCAAACATAAATAAGTTATTTCACGAAGCTACAGTATGTGGCATTTTGGAGCACTCAAATGTTGACAAAAATTGTTGTTCCAAAGCTAGCAAGAACCGTGTTATAATTTTATGCCAAACTTTATAATCTTTAGAAGATTTTTAAAGAACTAATTATAAGGATGATCTATGTGATAAGGCCATATTGCAAGTTTAGTTTCCAACTTGCAAAAAAGAACAGGTAACATATATGGATGGTAATGGGTCGGGCTTGGGACAGGTTTAGGTAATCTCATCCCCGGCTAAAACCCGTTAGATACCTATACGATCTTTACTCGTCGGGTATCGGGTATGTATGGGTTTCAAGTATATTACATACCGTATTCACTTAAAATAAATCGGGTTATTATCTATACATACTATTAAAGCAATGAGCAATTTCCACATGTCACCATTCTAGGGTGTCCACATAGGATGCCATATCATTGCCATGTCACCCATTACCTTTCTTAAGCATTCCAACTCATCTACTAACCTATATTTAAACCATAACATCTCTTAATTTTTTTACCATATTCAACATTTTCTCTCTTTCACCTATTAATATATTCCGGCGAATATCATTCAACGTTTGTATCAATTTTCCGGTAAGTTTGTATTTTATAATAAACTTCCTACTTTTTATCTATTTATTCCGGCAACCTTTTTTTCCGGTTATTGTTTATGCTAAACCTTTTATGATTATTCTCATTATTAACTGATTTTATTAAAATCAGTTTAGGTTGTAAACATGAAGGTGATATGTGGATGTTTTACGTTTTTCCGGCAAGATTTTCCGTTAAATTTTTTCCGCCTATGTTTTATACCTATAACAATGGTTGTTTTACATTATTTCAGGTTATTTACCCGTTTAATTTGCTGAGGATTTCATTTTAGTTTGTTAATCAAAGTCTTATATTCCATTGTTACGTTTTTCCGGTAAGTTTTTTCGGTAACATTTTCCGTATATCAATATTAATATTCTTTTTTATTATTCAAGGTAACATTTTCCGATGGGTGTTACAGCTTATACAATTTTTTTTCCGGTAACATCTTTAAATTTCGTTTTTTCCGTTAACACCTTTAAAATTTTCATTATATTAGTTATAATTAAAATAATCCATAATATCAATATTAATATTCTTTTTTATTATTTCAGGTAATTGCCGACTCATATAATTTAATTTCACGGAATGATTATGAGTTTATAGTGTGTATAGATTTTAATTTTAATGTTGATGTATATTTTATTTTGTTATTTTGTTAATATTCATGTATATTCATCTTATTGTATTTACAAAAAATAAAATACCATTGTATATCGGAGATCCGAGATAAGTTTGATCTATATTATTTTTCCGGCATGTTGTAATCTATTCGATATGTATTATCTCATTAATACCATTTATTTTGTTTGATTTTTCTTATTGTTTTAAATAACTTCATTAACATAAATATTGTAATTTAATTATCCCATTAAAACATTTTATATTCTTTGACTTTCCTTAATTTATAAACAAACCGATTTTAAAGTTAATTTGAATTATTTCAAATTAATTATTTTATAGTCAACGTGAATATGAATTAATTATTCTTATAATAACAATAAATTAATTAAAATTTTTTATTGTTAGTTCAAATATTATATGAATTATCTCATTAATACCATTTATTTTGTTTGACTTTCCTTATTGTTTTAAATAACTTCATTAACATAAATATTGTAATTTAATTATCCCATTAAAATATTTTATATTCTTTGACTTGCCTTAATTTATAAACAAACCGATTTTAAAGTATATTTGAATTATTTCAAGTTAATTATTTTATAGTCAACGTGAATATTAAATAATTATTTTTATAATAACAATAAATTAGTTAAAATGTTATATTGTTAGTTCAAATATAAAGTTTAAACGTTAATATTAAAGAATAATTAAATAAGGAAATATGTAAATCATTATATGAATTAAGGTAATTCGTTAGAATATTAAATTTAAACACATTAAATTAATTACTTCTTGGTAATTAAGGTAATCCATAAATTTTGAATAATAAATTTAAATTCGTTTGAATTAAGGTAATCCATATATTTTTGGTATATAACCATACTTATTGGTACAAATTACAAATTACAAATTAATTACTTTATAGTCAAAGTGAATATTAATTAATTATTTTTATATTAACAATAAATTTTTGGGTATATAACCATACTTCGTGATACAAATTACCAATTACAAGTTGATTACTTTATACTTAACGTTAATATTAATTAATTATTTTTATTATAACAATAATTTTTTTGGTATATAATCATACTTCGTGGTACAAATTATAAATTACAATTTTTTTGTTACAAATGTTATACCGTTACTTCAAATATTAATTTTAAAACGTTATTATTAAAGTAAATAAGTAAATTTAGATAAGTCGTTTGAAAATAAGTAAATATGTAAATAATTAGTCGAATTACGGTATGTTGTTTGAAAATATTAAATTTAATTCGAAAAATAAGTATCCATATATTTTTGGTATATGTTGACTAAAATAATTTAAAAACTACTATTCTTAAATTTATTTTTGGTATAAGTTAATTTGAAAATTTTTATCATAAATTTAGATAATAATAAATATATCAAAAATTACTTAAAAATATTAATATTAATATTAACGAAAGGTTTCACTTGTCGAGACCCATTAACACCTTTTATATAATTTGACTTTCCATAATTTATAAACAAACCGATTTTAAAGTTAATTTGAATTATTTGAAATTAATTACTTGATAGTCAACGTGAATATTTTAATTTGGTATTCGAAAATTTAAAATTAAACGAGATTGAAGGGTGTTAATTTGGTATTTGAAAATTTTCCTATTTTCAAATTAAACTTAATTTGAATGTTTTTTTAACCATTTTGTAAATAAGTTGATTTTGTATATTTTTTGTACAAGTTAATTTGAAAATAAGTATCCATATTTTACATAATAGGAAACTATATGATTTTTATTTATATTACAATTTTACAATTACAATATATTATAATTTACGGATTTATTTATCATTTCTATTTATAATATAGTTTACCTAAATGAGTTATACACTATTTGAGGCCCGTGTATTACACGGGTAATTGATCAAAATTTTGTACTTTAATCATTATTGTAATACACAGGCCTCAAACAGCTTAACAATTACCCGTGTAATACATTTTGTTAAATATATGATCATTTTGTTAACTATATTTTACTTAATGATTAAAACAATAAATCCCTTAATATATTTATTCCTAGATGAGAATAATAAAAACTATTTATTTAAACTATTTTAAAATACGAATTTTTTACCACATATATTAAATTTACAAAAATAGGTTATACAGTTGGACTTTAACTAAACTTTCAGAAACTGAATTTTAATAGGTTAACAACTTGAATCTTTTTATTAATATGACTTGACTCTAATTTTGGTAAATGTGTACGTTATTATAATTTTAATAATAATTAATAATAATTTAATTTCAAATAATGCACTTACCGTTTAATTAATATTCATGATGTAATACCTTATAACTCATATAAAATAATCCGTTATTATAAATATAACATTTACAATTCATTTAAATTCAGAACAAATATGTATATTTTATGTTTTCTATAATTCCCTGCTCATGTATTACACGGGTCACTCTTTAATTCAAAAGTGGATTTTTTTAAGATGAAAATTTACTAACTATATATATATATATTTTTTCCAGTCTGACATTTGTTATAAATAATTCAAATTTGCAGCAACCAAGCAAGTCTAAGAGACTTACAATACACAGTTGATCATTTATTTCAAATTTCATAGATAGTCATCAACCATTTCAAATTACATTATCTCTAAATGAGTAAAAAAATATAGTTACAAAAGAAATAGATTAAATGGGTACATATTGAAAGAAACATAAAGCTAAAGAGCACAATCTATTAAAACAATATAAGATTATTATTATATATATTCAATGATTATTTAACACAATTTATCTACAAAATAGTTATAAAGAATTGAATGAGAAAGCTTTTTTATATTTCATGAATGATATATATTAGGAATCAACTATATGTCAACTACACTTGAATGAAACTTAATATGTTATTGAATATTGATTAAGACTTCATTTTAAAGATCAATTAATTATTGTATTATGAAAAACTAAATTTAGATTTTTGATTGTTTTAACAATTTGTTTTGTAACATAATTTTATAATATACTTATAAAAAGAAACGTCTTAAATATTATTCATCTTTTAACACATTTTAACATTGATGTGTAATAAATGTTTTAAATTGATGTGTAAATAAACATGGGTACTATTTTAGAGTAATACACATTATGGTTATTGGTGTGTAATAAATGTCTTACAGAGAGTTCATCTTTTGAATCAACATTGAGATAGTAGTTTTGTTGAATCGACATTGTAAAATTGTTTTATTAATTTGGAGACTAATTTCCTTTTTTTGCTTATTATTGTACTAATGGTATAAGTTATAAAATAATTTAATTTTTATTATCTTTGTTATTCTTTGAATGTTTTTATATATGATTCAATAGGTTGTAATATATTATAATTCATGGAAAATTATCAATTGTTTACAAGTACAACATTTATATTTAATTAAATTTATATGATTTTACATATATATTATGATTTTAAATAGGGGTGAGCAATAACCGAATCGTAAACCGAAACTGAACCGAAAACCGACGAAACCGAACCGATAAAACCGAAAACCGAATTAACTGAAATTAGCCGAACCGAACCGAACTCTACATTTTTAATATTTTCAAGCATTTTCCGCTCTATTTCATGTATTATATGTGTATTAGTAAAATACTATCATTTTCATGTATTTATATCTCCATTTATATACTAATATCTCAATTTCATATATTTATATCTTCATTTAATATAGTTATGCATTCATTTCATGCATTTAAACATTCATTTAATGTATTTTAAGCAAAAATTTTAGCCCAAGTTTGATACGGTTATTAACCGAAATTAACCAAACCGAACCGATAACCGATCGGTTAGGTTGGGTTAATGCTAATAACCGAACCGAACCGTTCACACCCCTAATTTTAAATATGTTCCACCATGTGTAACACGGGTACTAATCTAGTATACAATATATACACTTAAAATAAACTGGGTTTCTTATGGTTTCAAAAGTCATTATTCATTACTAACTCGGTCAACCGGGGAGTTGCGGGTATTCGACTTAGGCGGGGGAGTACTCGGGGATTACTCATTGAGTAATCGGTTCCTATGGACGATTTTTACAACCATGACTATATATACTTAAAATTTTAAAAGTAATATCTTACCCAGTCACATACCTGATATTCGTGAAAATTTCAAAAGTAAGCTCATACCCGGTCATACTTGATTAGGTGATCATATACTTATCCCATATATTTCAAGTTTTGGGTGTTCCCATCATATTCATGTTTCATTTTCATTCGTAGTAATATGTAATTTTATTATTTTAAAGAGTATCCCATAATAAACAAATCTATTTTGGATGTAACAATTATTGTTCGTGTCAACTTGTAAATATACGGGATGTGTTTAGGTTCATACATGTAACTTTATTTTGAGTTGGTGTAAAACTTATGTGTTCATATTTAGTTCAACCTATGGTCGTTTGGTTTTCTAGCTTCTTGCGGATGTTTTGAAATAGAATTCTCAGTTCCAACAAGAAAAAAAAAGAAGCTAAAATTAGAGTAATACCACGCGATATGATACTTTTTTGTGAGATTTTCATGATATTCTTTATAACTAACGGAAATCTCATGACAACTTTTTTTTGTTCTTCCTTTTTTTTTTTGCCAAAAATGTGCAACTTCCAAAAGCAAAAGGGTATCTCTTGCTTAATGTTGTGGCATGTATTTTCCGATTGATTTTTATATATGAGACGGAACTTCATGTCCAACGAACATAATTTTCAAGGTATTTCGTACGGGGCAACTTAATGGCAAAAGGTCATCGTCAGTTTGCCCAACTCAGTCACACGAAGCCCTTAAACACCTTCAAGTTATCTCCAGTTCAAGGGAAAACTCACCTCGTCCGAAGGCTCACTGGTGACCCGACACCCTCAGGATCCAACTGGAGATCACAAAGATCTCAACCTTCCTTCATAGAGTCACTTATGCCCCCTCCAAAGTGACGTTAGTGTAGTTTGAACTTAGGTCTCCAGTTGAATTTTTTTTAATAAGTTACAGACTAGTTTCTCTCTATATATATGATATTATGTACTCGTAATCGTTTGTCACTTGATTAAATTAAAGATATACTAACATAACGAAATATATTAATCTCTGTCTAGCACAAGTGTACAACAACTTAGGGTGCATTTAATTTATTAATTAATAGACAGTAATATATTTCTGTTTATTTCGTCACCTCTCATTTAATTTAAACAAACAATAATATAATTTCGTCAAACTTATATTCTTTTATTTAGAAAATAATATCCGCCGACACTTGTTTCTTTCTGCATCCTTTCCATTTTTTTATTTGCCACAATTATACTATTTAAAGAATAAAAAACAAAAAAACGTAACAGTTTTTCGGCGGAGTATATATATGTTGAATCAAACATCACACGTAATCTGAAATAGGAAAACAGAAAGTATGAGTGGTCACATGTAAGATATGAGTGGTGGGAAAGCTAACGGCATGTGAAATGAAATGAAATGAATATGATAGTATCTATGGTTTAAGTTGTATATGGGTCATGTGTACGACAAAATATCTACAACTGTCTGATTAGGTTGCCTACTTAGCTGTCAATGTTCAACACGGTTGTAATTTTTATGTTATTCACTTCTTCTATGTTCTATCCACCCTAGAAATTTAAACATTTTAATTTTGTTTTTGGACTCAACATAGGATATTTAGACTAGCTAGGTTACTGATGAAAGCTTGAATATACACGTTGAGGCGGACGGACTTAATATGTATAAAAAAATTCAAATTATAGTGTGGGGGGGGATCAAAATTTCAGTCGGAAACGGGTGAATTTACACAATGTATAAAGCTCAAAATTTTGGTCGAAAATGGGTAAATTTGCACTATGTATTAAAACTTTCGCGCAAAAAAGGATAAATTTATACTACCGAGCAAAAAATCGATGGGGTCAGACTCAAAATATCGGTCGGAAACGGGTAAATTTACACTATGTATAAAAAGTTTCGGCCGAAAAAAGATAACTTTATACTACCGAGCGAAAAACAGAGGGGAACAGAGTCACCCCTAGCCCCAACTAAGCTACGCCACTGGACTAGCCGTATAAGTTGTGACTTGTTACACCTTTTAACACTTGACTTTTGAGATGATATTAGATTGATGAAACAATGAATATGAGTATTACAAGGGTTGATTAATACTTAAGTAGGTGGCATGGTCTTTATCAAAGATATTGACTTAATTTAATATATTCAACCGGAACGGGTCTTAGGCAAATGAAGAGGTAGGTCCCAGCAGAGCCCAGTTGGACCCGCAAGACTCACCTCAAAGAGGGACGTCTGCGCAGTTGAACCCGCAAGACTCACCTTCAAGAGGGACATCTGCGCAAAGACTAAACTCGCAACTCACCTTGAAGAGACGTCTGCGCAAAAACCAACTGGATCCACAGGACCCACCATGCTCAGAGACGTGACGTCCTTACGCGCAGTACGCAAGCTGTTCCCGCAGGAAAAGCCTCCCAATGGTCGACGTACTCCGCCTGTTCCCGCAGCAACGGATACTAGCCATCAGGGAAGGCTACCCGCGCAGCAAGGCTACACGCACAAGGCACTAACTCTTAAATAATTCAGCAATGTCACCTGAAGAAGGAGTGAGCAAGCCGGGAATACTCCCGCCCAAAGCCGGGAAAACTCCCGCCCAAATGAGCCAGTCCGTACGCTACTGGATGATCTTTTGTACTGTACCTGCCAAGGTATGGACAAAAGATCTGACCAAAGCTGCGACAGCTCACTGACAACAGTACGACGAGCAGCACGCTCTACTACTTAATGTCACTATCAGCCGCTGCCTACTCACCAACCTGTCGTAGCACGTGCATAGCCTGCAGTTGGTGGAAAAGGAATAGTACACAGCCGGCCTGGTCACTATCAGCCGCTGCCTACCCACCAACCACCAACATGGCACATGCGTAGCCCACAGTTGGTAGAACAGGAATACTATTCAGCCGGCTGTACCTGCTTGGAAACCTACCTTCGGCTATAAATACTCCAACACCTTGGAACGGTATCATATCTTAATATCATATCATCTTCTCTCTAGCTAATTCTCTTAATATACACTTATATTCAAGAGCAATCTAGTCTGATTCTCACGCCGGAGGGTGGTCACAAGGAGGTACCCACCCCATTCTCAGTGACGAGCTCACGGTGTCTGTTTTGCAGGTCATCAGAAGAATAACCATCTTGCCGGACATAACCCTCGTGGGAAACATCTATTTAACCCCCAGATTATCCGTAGTCTGCCGGGGTCGATTAGTGTTTCTTCATTGGCGCCATCCGTGCATAAAAGCTAGAACTTATTCTTTCAGTTTTTTCAAAACTTCTGGAAAGATGGTTAACGTTACTCCGGTCCCAAAGCCAGTGAGTGACCAAGAAACCCCGGTAATCACAACCCCAGCTACTGGGAGGAACACCGGTGAGTACACAAATTTTACGAACACTACCCCGGTTACTCAAGCCGGGGCAAGTGCAGTAAATTTTACGAACACTACCCCGGTTACCCGAGCCGGGGCAAGTGCAGTAAACAATCCTTCACTGGGATTCACCGATACCCAGTTGGAGAGACAACAGGCGAGGCTCCCTCGCCAAACACTCGATCAAGTTAAAGCGTGGGCCGAAGCACGTCAGAAGGAATTCCAAGCTGAGTTGGATGAACGATTGCGTTCACTCGACAGGCTGACGAATTCGGAAGCACTCAACAGCTCAACATGAACAGTGAGTGCGAGTACTCGGACGACGATCGGGAGGAATCCGACACCGACGCAAACCCTCGCCATAGGGCAAAAGGGAAGCGTAAGGAAACGGACTTCCAATCGAGAAGGAATTTCGGAGAAACCTTCAAACTAAGGAGCGCGGGGGGAAACCCACGTGACTTCTCCAAAACCTTTAGACCAACTGCTGCAAATGCGGGAACGTCCAAGTTTGCAAGGGACATTGCGGAAGCAATCGCCCCGAGAAGTGCCAAACAGATGTCCAACATCGGCACTTATGATGGTATATCTGACCCAGACGATCATTTGAACAGATTCATAGCGGGGGCAACCGTCAGCAATTGGACGGAACCCACGTGGTGTTACATGTTCCAAATGACGCTGGTTGGGGCAGCCAGAGCGTGGTTCGACCGTCTACCGGTCCACCACATCTACGATTGGGCAGACTTCCAACAGAAGTTCAGCCAACACTTCAGTCAGCAAAGAAAGTACACCGAAGAGCAATGGACGATCCTCAATTGCATCCGAGAGGAAGATGAATCTTTGCTAGACTTCATCACTCGCTTCAACTCAAAGAAGCTGAGTCTGGGCACTATTAGCGAAGATCTTGTTTGCGCTGCTTTCATCCAGGGCGCGAAAGATTCAGAGCTCATCCGCACCTTAACGGGTAAAGACGGCATGCCATCCACATGGGATGCCATCATGACAGCAGCTAAACGCTTCGTGGAAACGGAAAAGCAACTGGGAAGAGATCTTCCCCAGAGCACAAACCTCTACACCCGGAAAACAAGAGAAAACAACGTCCTTACCGCCCGACTGAACAAAAAGAGGAAGCTAGGTATTTGGCAGTCAAGGATAAACTTTGACACCTCATCCGGCTCGCACCCTCGGTTAGGCGGAAAGGATAACATGCAGTTGTCGAATCGGAACTCCAGATGGACGCCACTCACCAAAAGCGTCACCGAGATATTCGCCACCGAAAGGCTCCCATGGCCAGAGGCTCCAATTATCCGACAGCGTCCAAACGCTGATCAAAGCAAATTCTGTGACTTCCACAGGACAAGAGGCCACACCACCGAGGAATGCTTAGACTTGAAGGACGTTGTCGAAGCATTTGTCAGAGATGGGACACTCACGCACCTCGTGGCGTAATGAACGCTGAGCAGGCTAATGCGTGTAGAACCCCAGTTGGGGAAAACACGAATGAAACTGCAGCTTCAATGTTGGAGACTACATACTGCGTAAACAACGAGATTTCGAACCAGGTGAATATCGGCTCGAAAGGCTCGATGACACCCCCATCCCAAGAACATGGAAGGGAGTTCAATTACACAGGTTGCATGTAGATCAATTTCAAACTTGTAAAGAAAAGGCCCAGAGCCACTTCTAATGGAAATGATTCTCCTTATCACATTGACGCTGATGGTCTTACATTTATACTTATGAACTTTCCACACTGATATGCCGGTATTCACCGCATAAATAAGTGTGAAAGGAAGTCGTTGCGTGTGGACGGCGACAAAACCCGCATAAACACAAAAAACGGCAAAAATTTCTAAGAAATAAGGACAACCTTCACGCAGGTCAGTTATAGGTAAAGTTTGGTCATCCCACTAAATGAAAGTGACGGTCCTACCCGCACAACCATGATAGAGGAAACTGAACACTAACCTATTGACAACCGCGCGTCGAACGGTTAACTTATTCAAAACACTGATATGCCGGTATTCACCGCATAAATAAGTGGAGACGTCGTTGCGTGTGGACGGCGGCAAAACCCGCATAAACACAAAAAACGGCAAACCTTCACGCAGGTCAGTTATAGGTAAAGTTTGGTCATCCCACTAAATGAAAGTGACGGTCCTAACCGCACAATCATGATAGAGGAAACTGAACACTAACCTATCGACAACCGCGCGTCGAACGGTTAACTTATTCAAAACACTGATATGCCGGTATTCACCGCATAAATAAGTGGAGACGTCGTTGCGTGTGGACGGCGGCAAAACCCGCATAAACACAAAAAACGGCAAACCTTCACGCAGGTCAGTTATAGGTGAAGATTGGTCATCCCACTAAATGAAAGTGACGGTCCTACCCGCACAATCATGATAGAGGAAACTGAACACTAACCTATTGACAACCGCGCGTCGAACGGTTAACTTATTCAAAACACTTGGAAAATTGATGTTAAACTAAAGTATGCACGAGCGAATCATATATTGTTTATGCGGCAAAACAAGTGCCAAATTAAGCTATAATATGCATGAGCAAGTCATATAACGTTTATGAAGCAAGTCATCCAGTGAAATTGGCGGTCCTACCCGCACAAACATTTATATTTCATAAAAAATTCAAACATTACAATGGCCGGGTATCTACCCTCCTATAGAAATATAAATCTATCCTAACGGTGGGAAGGGATCTCAAGGTTCAAACTTCAGGACCACCCCCTCCAAACCCACTTGTACCCGCACCATCAGTTGGCTGTGGCGGTTCAAGGAAAGTCTTGAGAATGGTTAGCCCATCATCAGCAGCAGCAATTTCGTTCACCTTCTCCACCACCGGATGCGGGAAGGCAGCATACTGGTTCACTGCTTGGTCATAGGCAGCTTCGGTGTCCACATCATAAAGAGGGAAGTTGGAAGGCGGGATGCCCTTCTCGACAAACCCCAGACCAAGCAGAAAACCAGCCTTTTCCCCATCCTCATGGGAAGCGTTGAGGGCTGCGCTCATGGCATCGTCATAAGATGTGTTCGTGAAGATCCGATGCACAACCTACAAGAAAAAATACAGTATCAAAACCTTAAGTACAAAGAAAAGCGTAAAGATATTATGAAGCTACGCATACCTGCGACAACGCTTCTCGTAGAAGCCATTCCTTGGTGATCAGAGCCTCCTGGAGGGCAGCTTGAGCTTGGTTACGGACGCGTTCGGCTTCATTTTTGTTAAGGTTGGCAAGCAACACTTCCTTAGCAGCAGCCTCTTCAACGCCCTTTAGCTTACGCTCAGTGTGGTCAAGCATACCCCTCTGATCCAAGATCTCTTGGAGCTTCTTGGCGTCTTCCATAGCCAAAGCATCATGAGCCTGCTGAAGCCTCTCTAGTTTGGCTTTAAGTTCCTCATTTTCGGCGCGCAGAGGTTCAGCAACGGCTTCAGCCTTGGTGGCCCTCTCGGCCGCGTTCCGCGCAGTTTCCTTAGCCAACCGAAGCTGTTCGTTAACAGCTTGGGTAGCCTTGGAACGGGCCTCGAGCCGGGCCTGCACTTCAACCTCGAGGGCCTTGAAGGCCTTTTTCTTCTCCGCAGCAATTGCGGAAAGTCTCCTGTTCTCCTCCCGGATAGCCCGCGCCTGAGCCACTTCTTGGATACGCGCAGCCTTTAACTTGTCGTTTTCACGACAAAGCAACTCGACGCGCGGCTGCATCCGGGCAAGGAGAATCCGAAGCTCATTTGTCAGCCTACCCTCCTGGTAGCTAGACATGGCTTCCCCCAACGCGCCACTTGGGGCCGCGTGACGCGCCCACTCGACGCAGTCCACAGCCGTCCGAAGGGTGGTTCCCCGACGGATGTTCCACCGTGGAACATACACCTCATTCGAATCCGACACTGCAAAAACAAAAAGCAGTTAGGAAAAGATGATAAAAATATAAAAAGGCCAAAATAACCCTACGCACCTGTAGGGTCGACAACAGGCCGGTAGCCGCCAAACCCATCACCCGAACCTAACGGATAACCATCTAAGAGGTCAGGCAGATGGGAAGGAGGCAGAGATTGGCTAGAAGCCCCGAACATACCCGCTGAACCGGCCGGGGACGAGGTAGTCGCCGGTGCCGGAGGCACGGTTGAAGCCGCCGCGGTAGAGACCATCAGAGGTGAACTCACTGGAGGTGAACTCACAACCGTGGCCGCCGCTGCGGAGGAGCCCGCGGAAACAATCACCGCTGGCTCAGTGAAGGATTCCGTGAAGATCGCACTGACAGCCGGCGGGGATGATGTTACAGTTGGAACAGTTGCCTCAACAGAATGAGCAACTGAACCAATACTGCAAACAGGCGTAGCCGCCTGGGTCATCGCCTCGGGTAGGTTGACCAAACCTACCGTCATGGGTCCAGAACTGCTCCTCCCCGCATCACTTTGGAATGCAGTAGCATCCACGCCTGCATGAAGACAAGATATTAAAAACAATGGCGGAAAGAATTGCGGGTAAGATTAATTTACACTTACGAGTTTTCTTGAGCTTGAAGGTTCTGATAGGCGGGGACGAACCCGAGGGAACCGGCCTCTTCACGCCGGTCACCGACGTCGTATTGGGCGGATCGGAGGTGACAGCTGTCTCAACCTCCGAGACAGTTGTCTCACCACCACCAGGGTTCCCCGCCGCCTCCTCACTTTCGGTCTCCGACTCAGACCGGTTCCCCTGATTGGCAGTGGAGGCAACCTTCGCCTTGCCCTTCACGCCGGCAGCTTTCTTCTTCCTCACGAAGAAAGGACCATCTGTGGATTCCTCATCAGATGACAAAATTAGAGGAATTCCAGCAGAGGTTTGAGCATTGAGAGGGCGAGGGTTAAAGAGTCCCTTACCTGGCCGCCTGGCGCTCAGAATCTCGTGGCCCGGCGGCTAGACCTCCACAAACCGATCCGCCGTTTGCTCCAATATGGGCAACTCGTTCTCGTCGAGAGCACGAGTACCCAGCCGAGTGGGACCACCGCTCTCACGCGGTTGCAGAAGCGACTGCAAATTGTTCCCCCTCTGAAAATAAACAGAAAAACAGTTATAAGAAAAACCCTAAATCAGCAAAAAGATATGAAGCATACCGTAAGGGATAGAGTTCAAACCGTATTCGAGGACGATGGGAATCTATGGCGCCCTACCCCAGCATCCTTCCATACCCGGCTCATCCCAAGCATCACCATCCAGACTCCGCAAAGCGGTAAACCGGAGTCTGGATCTGGGAGATCTTGGCGAACCATTCCGCCTCTTGGTAATTGGAGGCGTGAAGGCTAGGGAGCGCCCTCCCGTTCTTAAACGTCATCGCAATGGGGACGACGCGAGCGGAGACATAGAAAAACTCCCGCTTCCAAGAACGAAGACTGCGCTCGGTAGCGCAGATCTTCAAACCCTTGATCCGATTGACCAAGGTATACCAGCCTTGGATGCACCTCCAGGAGTAGAAGGTCATCAGGCGGTCGACGCGGGGCTCAACGCCCAGAATATGGCACACCCATTCAAAATGGCGAACCTTTGCGATCACCATCGGGTGCACCTCCGTTAGGTGTACACCGTGTCTCTCCAAAACACGGTACACAGACTTCGTCAATGGGTCGAGGCACGCGTAACCCTCGAGGGGTAACAAAGTAAAAGAAAATGTTTTCGCGTCAGCATATTCACCAGCATTCGTTGCTGACGTATTTTTATAACATTTTGCAGGTAACCAAGATTAGAGCTAAAGGACGAAGGCTCAAGAATCCGATGGCTCGGATAATTTTTGTTAAATGTTAATATAACTAAAATGGTGGTTTTGTAAACTTAAAACAAGTAAACACAAATGGAACTTGTTTCCATCTTTTGTAATGTAAATATTTTATGACTTTGATCCTTAAGTTATAAAGTCTTCCGCTAATTAACCGTAACTCTGATTTATTTACAAATGTAGTACCAACTATCGAGTCACACACCTAGGGTTACCGGCCAATCCTTAAGTTTTAAGATTGGCCGGTAACCCTTTCTTTCCCTCTTTATATTCTAAACCACCCATTAAAGATGTTGTATGAGAAGTTAATGGAGTATTATGATAATGAAGCAAAAAGAGCGAGAAAATACTACAAGTTCCCAAAAGACGTCATGGATGAAGATTACTTTGAGGCCTTCTTTAGCCGCGACCAATATATTGAACGTCCCAAACCGGTGTACTTCCCTAGAACTTAACAATGCCCGATCAAACTACCCGATAGTCTGCCACCACCAAGAATCGAACCCCCAAGACACTCGAGCTATCATCCACCGACTATGCCTATGTATCAACCCACGGAAATACCAGCATACCGCCCCTCGGAAATTCCCACCTACCAACCACCACAAGTACCACAATACTACCAACCGGATATTTTCCAAATGCACACCCATCCTATACCTTCCTTTCAAACCGACCCATAAAGGAAGAACCAAAATCTCCATCTTCCGATTGGATGCAGTGCTACTCTGACCAGAGAAGGTGGCATACTGGAAGCTCTACCGCTCATTAAGTCAACTCACAACCCAACAATGGCGAAGGATCATCCCGTAAACCAAGAACGAGGGTGACGATGCCTTACGAGAGTTTCAAGATGCCTGCGATAATCAACGAACCCGCTCAGTATATGGAAGAGGAGGAAGATCCTATGGAGGAAGAAGAGGAGGATCCCGAAGAGGAGGATCCTATGGAAGAAACCAAACCGGAAGAAGAGCATCCCAACAACCCTAATGAGATATCAACATCCATTGATGGATCACTCACTTCCAACAATCCAAGTTACGGTTCTGTCGATCCGTATGTGCAGTATCTTGAGCAGTTAAGGAACCAAGCTTCATCAAGCTTCCCGCCATTTCAAGGAAGGATTCCTCCAATTCAAGAACAAGCTGATGAGATTCGCGAGCAAAATCAAGCCACCAAGACATGCCTCTACCTTTCATCTGATCAGACTTACGTCCCGTATCCTGAACCGAGAAACCACTTCGAGATGGTGATGCTGGGTTACTGTGACCCACCACCATAATACGGATACCCCGACGTAATTCCACAATCGTATGAGGAACACCTTGATCGCGCGTTACACGAGACTGATGACTGGAGGAAGAAGGTGGCTGAAGAAGGGAAAAAAAAGAAGAAGATAGGAGAGAAGCTTCTTCACAAATGCAACAAACCGACGAGGGTTGTCAAGAAGTTTCTGAAGGACTGAGACGATGGTGGCTATTGCGTGTTTCAAGAAAGGAAGAATGTGTGTGTAATGTAGTTTTTTTGTAATATGTTATATGGATAAAAAAATATATATACATCATATATGAATGTATATATATAAGTGTGTTGTAATAATCCTTGTATATACCATGTATGGTATATACAAATGATGAAATAAAATGTGTGTTTAATGGAGAGCATTCGTTAAATTTCAGATATAAAAGAATAGAAAGAAAAAGATAAATGTCTCAACAAAGTAATAACGTTGAGGTTTCCCGAAAGGAATCCCAAAAACAAAAAGAAAAAGGAAAAGGACCTGAAAAAGAACAAGATGATCCAATTCCCAAAAAATTTATGGACCGAATTCAAAAGATGATTAAAGACGCCGTTAGGGAAGAATCAATGGCTAGGTCCCAATCTCGTCAAACGAAACATTCTCACTCTCACTCGGTTAATCCGTCCCGAAAATCTGTTTCCAAACCTCGTTCTAGACCCTCACACGTATATGAGAGTGTACATGAATCAAACGCCGATGGAGGTGTTCGTCAAGAATTTAAGAGGCTTAATATTGGTGGGTGTACGTTCAAGGACTTCAAGTATTATGGGCCGAAAGAATTCCGCGGCGATAAGGGAGCCATCGCGACTGTTAGGTGGCTTGAAGAGATGGAAACAATTGTAATCACGAGCAAGTGTTCGGAAGAGGAGAAAATTCAATACTCTACCCTTATGTTCAAAGGCGAAGTGCTAGAGTGGTGGAACACGCTAATCATGAGTAGAGGAAGGGAGGCAATGTATGGGTTGTCATGGAGCGAGTTTAAGGAACTGTTAATGTCAAAATTCTGTCTGATGCATGAAACGGACCAAATCCAAACCAAGTTCCTAGCTCACAAGGTCGTCGGAACGAACCTTCGTGAGTATAATACCAAATTCCACGAGTACTGCCGCTTGGTGCCCCAGCTGGTTACCCCGGAATCCAGCAAAGTTACACGCTATATATGGGGTATACCGCGGGAAATTCGTGACATGGTGAGGTCGCACTTGCCTCAAACCGCCAACTCCGCGATGGAATTGGCCGGATACTTAATGGGCGGAATGATCCGCAATAAAGAAGAAGATAAGAAGGTCGTGTCGACGCAAGATACGAGGAAGGATGGAAATACCCGTTTCAAGGGTAAGGGAGTCGACCAACGAAGGTCGGGCTTCAACTCCGGCATCCCACAATGCAAAACTTGCAAGAAATACCATAGGTGTCGATGCCATCTAACTCCCCGTCCTTGTGAGTAATGTCACAAATTTGGCCACGCCACGGCCGATTGCTGGAAGAAGAAGATGACTTGCTACAACTGCAAGGAGATGGGACACCTTAGCTTCGAGTGCCCCAAGAATAAGCCCGCGACTGGTGGTGCGGGTGGTAGCGGTCAGAAGAGTGAGCCCAAGAAGGGCAATGCAAGAGTTTTCGTCCTGGATACCAAGAAAGCGGCCGACACACTGTAAACCATTACCGGTACGTTCCTTGTTAACAATGCCTATGCTAGAGTCTTGTTTGATTCAGGAGCCAATTTAAGTTTTATAGATTATAAGTTTTGTAGTCTATTAAACGAACCTTTAATCAAACTTAATAAAACTCTAAGCGTCGAGACCGCTAGTGGTGAAATTGTTAAAATCTCCGAAGCTTTAGAAAACGGAAAAATCTTATTAGCCGATTACATTTTACCCATCCAATTGCTACCTATGACTCTTGCTGGTTTTGATGTTGTGTTGGGTATGGATTGGTTATCCGAAAACCATGCCCGTATCCTTTGCAATAGCAAGACCATTGAACTCCAATCCCCGGACAAACGTACCATACGAATCGAAGGGGATAAGGACGCTGGCCAAGTTAGCCTAATCTCTATGATAAAGGCTAACAAATGTTTAAATTAAGGATGCTTAGCATTCATGGCCTACGTCACCGAAGAACCTAAACCCAAGGAAATCAAAGACGTTCCTGTAGTTTCCGATTTTGCCGATGTCTTTCCCGACGAACTCCCCGGCATTCCCTCCAATAGCGAGGTAGAATTTAGAATCGATATCATTCCCGGCACTGCTCCGATCGCCAAGGCTCCATATCGCCTCGCACCAACCGAGATGAAAGAACTGAAGAAACAACTTGACGAGCTTCTCGAGAAAGGATTCATCGACCAAGTTCATCGCCATGGGGAGCGCCGATACTTTTTGTCAAAAAGAAGGATGGATCCATGCGAATGTGCATAGACTACCGAGCCCTCAATAAATTTACGATCAAGAACCGATACCCACTTCCCCGAATTGACGACTTGTTTGACCAACTCCAAGTTGCTAGCTTCTTTTCCA
Source organism: Bidens hawaiensis (assembly GCF_021521415.1). NCBI lineage: Eukaryota > Viridiplantae > Streptophyta > Magnoliopsida > Asterales > Asteraceae > Bidens > Bidens hawaiensis. Next base: position 2,909,857 of record NW_027491154.1, read on the forward strand.
AGATCGATCTCCGCTCCGGCTATCACCAACTTAAGGTTCAATCTGAAGACATTCCAAAGACCGCGTTTTAGACAAGGTACGGCCATTATGAGTTCACCGTTATGCCATTTGGACTTACTAATGCGCCAGCTGTGTTCATGGATATGATGAATCGTATCTGTAAGCCTTACTTAGATAAGTTTGTGATTGTATTCATCGACGACATATTAATTTATTCTAAGTCTAAGGCCGATCATGAGAATCACCTTCGAACGTTACTTGAAACTCTTAGGGTCGAGAAATTGTATGCCAAGTTCCCAAAATGCGAATTTTGGTTGCACGAAGTGCAATTTCTTGGTCATATCATCAACGTCAATGGTATTCAAGTGGACCCCGCTAAGATTGAAGATATCTCGAAGTGGGAGATCCCAAAGTCGCCAACCGAGATTCGAAGCTTCTTGGGATTGGCCGGCTATTATCGAAGGTTTATCGAAAACTTTTCTCGAATCGCTGTTCCTCTAACTTCCTTGACTCGAAAGAACGTCAAATACGAATGGGGAACAAAGCAACAAGAGACGTTCGATATACTTAAACAAAAGCTTACCCAAGATCCTATACTGGCCTTGCCAGAAGGTATCGAAGATTTCGCCGTCTTTTGCGATGCGTCCCATTCCGGCTTGGGATGTGTATTGATGCAACGAAAGAAAGTAATCCCTTACGCCTCTCGTCAATTGAAAGTACACGAGAAGAATTACACGACTGACGATCTAGAGTTAGGTGCCATAACCTTCGCACCTAAGATATGGAGGCACTATCTCTATGGAGTAAGATTTACCGTGTACACTGATCATAAGAGCTTAAAGCACATCTTTGATCAAAAAGAGCTGAACATGCGCCAAAGACGCTGGATGGAAACCCTAAACCACTATGACTGCGAAATTGTCTACCACGAAGGTAAAGCCAACGTTGTGGCTGATGCCTTAAGTCGTAAAGAGCACGAAAAGCCAAAAAGAGTCCGAGCGTTAAGGCTAGAACTTCAAATCGATCTTGTTGACCAAATCAAATCCGCCCAAACTCAAGCAATCAACGAGAATCAAATCTCTGATGAAAAACGTAATGGCACCATTGACTCATTAGTCAAAGGTGATGATGGTATCCTTAGACTTGGCAATAGGATTTGGGTACCAACTGTGGGAGGATTGCGTGAAAAGATCTTTAACGAAGCCCATAAGTCTAAATATACGATGCATCCCGGGAGCGACAAAATGTATCATAACCTTAAAGAGAACTATTGGTGGAATGGAATGAAGAGAGATGTCGTTTCGCATGTGCGAAATGTTTGACGTGTTTAAAAGTCAAGGCTGAGCACCAAAAGCCTTCGGGATTGCTTCAGCAACCCGAACTTCCTGTATGGAAGTGGGAGTTAATTACCATGGATTTCATTACCAAACTCCCTAAGACGACTCGACAACATAATGCAATCTGGGTAATTGTGGATCGATTAACAAAGTCCGCACACTTCATACCCATCAATGAATCTTACTCAATGGAGAAATTAGCTCGTATCTATGTTAACAATATTGTGGCCCTACATGGGGTACCGTTGTCCATCATTTCTGATCGAGATAGTCGTTTCACGTCTCACTTTTGGAAAAGCTTCCAACAAGCGCCAGGCACAAAGCTTAACCTTAGCACCGCCTATCATCCACAAACTGATGGGTAAAGCGAAAGGACAATTCAAACGTTGGAAGATATGCTCCGAGCTTGCGTGATAGACTTAGGTGGAAGTTGGGATGACCACTTACCCCTAATGGAATTTTCGTATAACAATAGTTAATATGCGAGCATTCAAGCCGCACCGTTTGAGGCGTTGTATGGTCGAAAATGTAGAACGCCCGTGTGTTGGTCTGAAATTGAAGATAACCAATTATCTGGACCCGAGATAGTCCAAGAAACTACCGACAAAGTCCTCCAAATCCGCGAACGACTTAAGACGGCACGTGATCGCCAAAAGAGTTACGCCGATGTCCGTCGTAAGCCGTTAGAATTCAATGTCGGTGATAAAGTTCTTTTGAATGTCTCGCCATGGAAATGCGTAGTCCGCTTCGGCAAGAAAGGAAAGTTAAGTCCTCGATTCGTTGGACCCTTTGAGGTACTTGAACGAATTGGTACCGTCGCATACCGATTGCGACTGCTAGAGGAAAGGTAAGGGATACACGATGTATTCCATATCTCGAATCTGCGTAAATGTTTAGCCGATGAATCTCTCTCGATGCCGTTAAAAAATGTTGAAATTAACAAGAACTTAAAATTTGTTGAACGCTCAATTCAAATCGAAGATTCAAAACTTAAGAAGCTCAAAAGACGAACTTTGAAAATAGTGAAAGTAAAATGGGATTCCCGACGAGGACCCGAGTATACTTGGGAACTCGAGTCTGAAATGAGAAAGAAATATCTCCACTTATTCTCGGGAAACAATCTCGAGGATGAGATTTATTTCAAGGTGGGGAGGATGTAACATCACGGGAATTTTGGGCCAAAAATGACAACTCTCCAAAGTTAAGGGACTAACCCTGCCAAATTCAAACTCCAAAGTTAAAAATGAAAAATCTGTTTTCTTGTCCTATCGCGCTACGCGATGGGGACAAGGGACAAGCCATCGCGTATCGCGATGGGGCTTGGTCAAACCTTCTAGAAGGGTCAATAGCGATACGCGATCGCTGGTTGAACCTACGTCATCGCGTATCGCGATTACGTGTCCCGACACCTCTGGCACAAGACTGCCACGCGTCCACACGTGGGACACCTCTCGCCACGTGTCCCGACACGGGGTAACACGTGGCACATCGTCCGCCACGTGTTAACACGTGGCACACCGTCTGCCACATAGCAACACGTGGCAGACCTACGTGGTGACGATGCAAAGCTACATCGCGCTACGCGATGGGTGACAAGGAGCCTATCGCGTATCGCGATAGGATCCAAATTTTTGCCTATGAATAGCAGGTCTGGGGTCTTCACAATTCACACTAAAACACAGCTTACAATCCTCTCTCTAACATCTCTCTTCACCTCGAAATTCGTGCCATCGATCCACCTCGAAAACCGTGCCCCGATTCCTCGATAAACGTGCCATACCTCGATATTCGTAACCACTCCCCGACGACGTTCCGAGCAAGAAGGTGGTGTCGTTATTACAACCCGACGATTACCTCGAAGTGCGTGCCGAGAAGAAAGTTGGTGTCTCGAGAAGCGTGCCGAAGTGAAGTGGCGATTAAAGTGAGTGTTGAAAAGACTAAGCGGCGTAGAAGTGGTGCTCGAGTATCTAGGAAATATTAAGCCGAGGAAAGGTAAGGCTTACTACCCGACTAAAATAATAAAATAATATTATAAAGGCTTAATGCCCTAAGTCGGAATTATACTTGATGTTTATGAAAAGAAATTATACAACAAAGAAAAGAAAAGAAGGAAATATAAAAGTGTAGGTATATATATATGTGTGTGATTATATATATATATATATATATATATATATATATATAATTCTTTGTTGTGAATATTATTTAAGTAATAAGGGTATTCTTAAATAATAAAAGAAAAAGAATAAGTTTCTTTGAAAAGAAGAAACGTCGGGTTTTTATAATAAACTAAAGGTTTATAAATATTGCTTTTAAAACTAAAGGTTTTAAAGTAAAAGAAATGAACTAAAGGTTCATCGAGGTAATAAGACTAAAGGTCTTAAGCCGGATTGTATATCCGACTAATAAAAGTTATACTCGTACTATAGGTGCGAGATAGCAAGAAAGATTACGCAAGGACGGTGTTGGAAACCGATCCCGATCAAAGGTGAATACGCCCCGCTTTGACAAACTTGTTTTCAAATAAACAAACGTGTTATGTGCAAAACTTTACATGAGACTAAGTGTCTCTAAAAACATTATTAATAAGAGTAAAAACCTAGCCCTCAGGCTGTAGTATACGTTTGTCTGGATCCTTATATATGTGATAAAATGAGGTGGGCACATCGCACCACGCCTGGTCACGACCTCCAGCCACGATGGGCCGAACCAAAGTATGTTCGAGTGAGAATGACCTTGTGTATATTTATGGTACCTAAGTACGTCGGGACGCTGCAGTGTCTTGCAGGGGTGACCTAGGTAGAGGCTCGAGTTTATAATGATGTTGTTTTAACTTTTTTATTCCTAAGCCAAGATGGGTCGAGGCACGCGTAACCCTCGAGGGGTAACAAAGTAAAAGAAAATGTTTTCGCGTCAGCATATTCACCAGCATTCGTTGCTGACGTATTTTTATAACATTTTGCAGGTAACCAAGATTAGAGCTAAAGGACGAAGGCTCAAGAATCCGATGGCTCGGATAATTTTTGTTAAATGTTAATATAACTAAAATGGTGGTTTTGTAAACTTAAAACAAGTAAACACAAATGGAACTTGTTTCCATCTTTTGTAATGTAAATATTTTATGACTTTGATCCTTAAGTTTTAAAGTCTTCCGCTAATTAACCGTAACTCTGATTTATTTACAAATGTGGTACCAACTATCGAGTCACACACCTAGGCCTAGTATGGGGGTGTGACACAATCGCTTCATTTTCCGGCGATTAAAAACCCTTAATATCCGATTCAACAACATTCCCCCACCCTTAATAGCTTTAATTGAATAACATTCCCATAAATTAATAACCGTAAATGGATGATATGGATGATCTTTCTCCTCCTCGATTCTACATCCGTGAAGCTGATGAAAAATCAAATGCTGAGAGGTTTTATGGTAAGTTCAAATTTTAGGGTTTATAATTGGGTTTATACAACTAACAACTGTTTATTTTTTTATGTGTAGTTAATAATCCAAATTTGTTCACGATCAAGTTGCACCATGGTGGCACTTTCACGAAATTCCTTGGACGAGTTTATAACAGACCCGTTGTCCATTTTGTTGACATGCTAGATATTGACAATTTTTCAGTTCACGAGCTTGATCGAATCTTGCTTGAATCATCCTATCCTACAGATAAGGTAAGATTCTACCATTATGTAGTACCTGAGTCAGAATTGGATTGGGGGCTTAGAGCTTTGGGAAGTGATGATGATGTTAGGGGATTTGCTAAGTATATTGGAGCTTTTAATCAGTTAATGAATGTGTATGTTGAGCATGAGTACACCTCTGTACACACATACTTCTGCTCACCCTCAAAGTTTACCATTGAAGAGATAACAGATGGGGAGTTTCTTGCAAGTGAGGTAGTACTAGATAAAGCAAACTCAGCAAAGAAAAGGTTGTTTCTTGAATGGCAAGATAGCACAAATGAGGTTGATGTTCAAAAGGTTTTTGTGGAAGAAGATAAGTAGGATGAAATTTTGACAAATGAGGGTGTTGTTCAAAAGGTTGTTGTGGAAGAAGATAAACAGGATGAAAATTTGAATGTTCAAGTAGAGAATACTGTTGGTGTTGTTGAACAACAAGACCAAATTGATTATGTCATGAGGATCCTGAATTTGACCCTTTGTTTGGAGAGGATCCTTTTGGTGTGCAACCTACAAATGAGGTGGAGATGGATTACAATGGAGGTGGGGATGGAGGTGGAGATGGAGATAGTGAAGAATCTTCAATTTCAGATGAAGAAAGTAGAGATGAGTCTTCAAGTTCAGATGAAAGTGGAACTGATGACAGTAGGGATTCTAATTATGAAATGAGAGATGAGAGTTCTGATGATGATAAACATGTAGAGGTTTGTCCAGTTAAGAAAGCAAAGAATGTGAAGACATCTAAGAATTATAAGAAATCTAAAAATGTTAAGAAAACTAGGGAGGGTGATGAAGATGTAGAAAGTGATTCAGATACTGATTTCTATCACAACCCAACCTACGGCGGAAATGCCGGGGCGTGAACTGATTGTCACAGCTCTCAAGGTTACTAGCATGCACAATATAAGTTTCAATATCTATTTAAAAATTTCAAATAATTCAAGTACAAGAATACAACTTATTAAACAAACAACAATTACAAATTAAATTCTTGATCGTATCATTTCTAACTTAAATTCTTCACTAAGTCTTCACCAACCTGCATTAAATTTCTACGATAACCTGCATATACGTTTAAAATAGAATTTTGTCAACAACACATGTTGAGTGAGCAACACACCAGTTTAGTTGTATATATAGTATATATAACCAAATACGTAATTGCAACAAGTCATATGAGAATAACAAATTAACCAAATGAGCAAGTATAACTGAGATGTCGAGAAGCACAAAGGTTATAACGACTGGCGTACGATCATACTATTATGAGATTATATTTGACCTCTCCGAATGTGGTTTACGTAAAGCATGTAAGCACATAAACAAGTAAGGTATAAGTTGTTAACACATAAGACAATATTTGCAGTTTTGTGTATAAGTATATATGAGAAATATAATTTACGCATATGTCCCCAAAACGTGAGAAAACGAGTAAAATAGGGGAATGTAGTACTCACCTCGATAGACGAACAAAAATGAAAAAGGAATTTTAAGATTGATGATTGCGTATCATCCGTTGACGACAAAGCCTAAGTAACATAATTGAGGAAAATAAATACGAATTGAATAAAGAATCTAAGACTAAATAAAGGTTCGGGATTTGATGATTGAGTGAAATCTTACAAATGCTATTTATTTCATTATTTTATTATGAATTTAATTATCAAGTTTTATCGTAATAAACATGATTTTAATCATATGAAATACATAAAAATACTTGGATAAGTATTTATAAAATTGTTGGATAAATTGTATAAAAAGATTCGTTTTAATGTTTATTTTAAACTAAAAATACGTTTTAATATATTTAAATATCATTTTATCGTTAATAATAGATAATATATATATTTTATAAATTACTTGAACTCTATTTTTAATATGCGAATTAACGTGAGATTATATATATATATATATATATATATATATATCTGTGTGTGTGTGATTTTAACCAATATCCGGAAACGTGATTAGTTAACATGTCGGGTGAAAACAGTAATATTTATTTATGTTTGTTTGATATTATAGTTTATCAAAAATCAAGATTTAAGAAAAAAATAAAAACCCAAAAAGGGCCGGCCGGGTCCAGATTGAATATATGTTTAAGGACCAGAAATAAAAATCCATAAACAGAAACGGCCTGCACCCATAAACCCTAAGAACCCTAATTCCCAAAATCAATCAAATCGTTAAGTTTATTTCAATTGATGTTAGGGCTTTGGTTCATAATCATAACGCGAACAAAACCATGTAATTAATTACCTCACAAGATGTTATATGATGGGTTAATCAGACAGAAACAGGGCCGGCAATGGTGATGACGAACGAACACTCAACGGCTAAATATAATTCAATCAGATAGAGGGTTAAGGACGGCGACGTCTTGAGGGTTGTATCTGTGGGATTAATTGCATTATAACAAACGATTTCGTGTATAATGGGTTATTCGATTGACTATTTGGTTCAAAAAGGATATTCGTATCCTATTGATTATTGTTTCCTAATCTCTTTCGTCGGTGGGCCGGTTATAGTAGGATGTATCATATCATTGATCTAATTCCAAGTTAAACGCGAAGATTAAGGACCAAGTTAACTGATTAAGATCTGGTATGCAAAACGGGTAAGGATTATCGGGTTTGGATCCTGGGTACTGGGTTGAAGATACGGGTTAAAGCACAAGTTTCATTTTAGCCCCTGAGGTTTAAGAATGGGTACAAAAAGGGATAAAAGGTTTAGTTAGGGTTGGTTTTGCCAATAAGAGAAGTTATATTTTATAATATGTAATTTAAGCAATAATATATTAATAATAAATCTTTTTGATAAACACGATATTTATATATATTTTAATAAAATAACCCGGACACCCAAACGGGTCGGGTAAAAATTGTTAATGAAAAAGTCCGAGTTGTTACAATTTCAACTATGAAGATGGTGACACACATGATGTAGATATGAGGGATTTCAGATTACATACTGATTTTGATGTTGAATAGCATGATGCAATTTGTAGTTTAGAGGGGTTGGACATTGAAATGGATGATGTTATGTTGGATAATGATAGGATGTATATGAAAAAACAGGGAAATGAGAAGGACATGGATTATCTTTTCCATGTGGGACAAGTTTTTGGTACAAAAGCAGAGGTGAAGGATATGATCAAGGCACATGCAGTTGAAACAAGAAGACAAATAAGGATAAGAAAAGATGATTTGGTAAGGGTGAGGGCTGTGTGTGAAGGGGATATGGAAGATGGGTCCCACATGCAGGGGGTTGGATCTAGCAGTGCTAATAAAGATCAGGGACCAGTCCAGAAAAATATTGGGGGTAGGGGAAAAAGGAAAGACCCACTTGCTGTTAGATGCCCTTGGGTACTGTTGTTGTCATACCAAAAGAGAACAGCTTCATGGAAAATTACAAGGTTGGTTAGTGAACATAAATGCCTTCAATCTAGGAAAATTTATGCTTGCATAGTCGGGTTCCTCTTAAACCATTTGGTTACTGATCTTCAAGATGACCCAAAGCTAAAAGTTAAGTCTATCAAAAAAGGTTTCAAAGGAGGTTTGAAGTTGGAGTGTCTGACATGAAAGCTTACAGGGCAAAGATGTAGGCCAGGGAGCAAATAAATGGAAATTTCAGAGGCCAATATGGGTTATTGAGGGATTATATTGAAGAATTGAAGACTAATCCAGATACAGCAGTGAAGCTTGAATTAGAAGAATGCTCAGATCCAACATCTGAGACAAGACAATTCAAGAGGATATATATTTGTTTGGGGTCTTTGAAAAAGGGGTTCAAAGCAATAGGTAGGGATCTCTTGGGACTGGATGGGGCTTTCCTTAAAAGTGCTTGGCCTGGTCAACTTTTAACAGCAGTTGCTCTGGATCCAAACAATGGATACTACCCTGTTGCATATGCTATAGTTGAAGCTGAAACAATGAACTCCTGGGAATGGTTCTTGGAATGCCTTGGTGATGACTTGGATTTGAACAACAGTTCCAAGTTTACCTTTATGAGTGATAGGCAAAAGGGTCTTATACAAGCTGTAGATAAGTTGTTTCCATCTGCAGAGCATAGGTTTTGTGTGAGGCACATTGAAGATAACCTAAGAACTCTCTTCAAAGGAAAGGTTTTAAGGGATGCTCTTTGGAAGCTGGCCAGATGCACAACACCTACACACTATGAGAGAGAGATGAACAACCTAAAAAATTTAAACAAAAGGGCACATCTTTGGGTATCTAAGATCCCACCAGAAACATGGTCAAGATCACACTTCACTGGTAAGTGTTTAATTTTTATCCTTTACTCTTTAATAAGTTTTACTTATTATCCTTTATTCTCTAATAAATTTCAATTTTTGTCCTTTATCTGACACTGTTTTAAATGTTTTGTTATAATAGGTAAAGCAATGTCTGATGTGTTGACCAATAACATGTGTGAATGCTTTAATTCAAAGCTGGTAGATGGAAGGGACAAGCCTATTATCACTTTGCTGGAATACATCAGAGAATATGTGATGAGGAAGATTGTTAATGTGTTGAAGGTAATTGATAGGTCATCAGGGTTACTAACACCATATGCTACACAAATTAGGGAGTCAGTGAAGAAGGAAGCAAGCAGGTGAGTTGTATGTCAATATTTACTTGTCTTGTAAATGATGTGTGAATTCTTTACATATTTGGATGATAGGTACACTATGCATTGGAATGGTGAGGATCATTATCAGGTCACAGGACCACATGGTGATCAGTGTGTAGTGAACATGACCACAAATACATGTGCATGTAGGAGATGGGAGATAATTGGGATACCTTGCAGACATGTGGTGGCAAGTATCTGGGTGAAGGGTGCACATGACAGATCTGTTGGCAGGCCAGAAACATTTGTCAACCCAATTTACACAATGGATAGGTGGAAGGCAGTGTATAGCTACAAGGTGTATCCCACCAATGGTATGAGTATGTGGCCCACATCACAAGTCCCAATCCAGATCACAGCTCCTAAATTCAAAAAGCAACTGGAAGGCCAAAGAAATCAAGGAAAAAGTCAATAGTGGAAAGAGAAGATGGTGGTTCAAGAAAAAAGTCAAAGGTTAATGCAAAGGTCAAGGGAAAGGTTGTAGAGGGTGAAGGCCAGAAGGCGAAGGCAGTGAGAAAGACAAGGTCAAAAGGATCAAATACTTGTGGGACATGTGGTCAAAAGGGTCACAACAAGAGATCATGCATGAGAAATGTTGTTGATTAATGTGCCTACTGTTTGACTTTTTTTTGTAGTTTTTAAGTTGTTGACTTTATGTATGTGATGGTATGGATGGTATGGATGTTTTTAAGTTGTTGTCTGGATTAATGTTGCTTTAAGTTGTTGACTTTAAGTTGTTTTAAGTTATTTAATGTTTAGTAGTTGTTTAATGGCAAGTAGCTTTTAATATGGTTGTTCATTATCAACTTGGTTGTTGTTTGCATTTATGGTTGTTGGTCATATTTTAATGGTTGTGCAGATGGCTTGGACATATTTGCCCTTGGGTAAGATTTTACTAATTTTAATGGTTTGGCAGATGGATGGTTGTGCAGATGACTTATTCATCCTTTGTGCAGATTTTAATGGTTGTGCAGATGACTTATTGCTTTTGTTGGTGATTTTGACTTATGCTTGGACATATTTGCCCTTGGATCAGATTTTACTTAATTAGAACAGATTTTACTTTAATGGTTGTGCAGATGGTTTGAAATATAATATGTGCAGATGGTTTATGGATGTTGTTCATCCCTTGGTTTATGGTTTATGGATGTTTTTCATCTTTTGGTTTATGCCCTTGATGGATGTGCAGATTGTGCATAATGTGCATAATGTGCAGATTGTGCAGTACATCAAAAAGTCCAAAATAAACTAACCAGGGATCCAAAATACATAATAGTCAACAATACATAAAGTCTAAAATAAACTAATAAAGTCAAAATACAAATAGTCAATAACTTCAAATACAGTCAAGTAGCTACATTTTCATTGCGATTACAATTGCAATGAAAATGATCCAACTAATGACCAATCTGTTCTTCATCTTCCTTTCTTGCTCTTTATAACTCTCTAAACTTTGTTCAACTTTGTTTTTCGACTTCAACAAGCCTGGGATAATCTCCATTGCCCGTTCACACATTGGTGGGTCACGCCATACAAGAAAGGGGCAGTCCAATGTCTGGAAAAGAGGAGAAAGATGAAGGATAAACGATTGACTGGAACTTAAATCGAATTACAAACTTACCACGTCCGGACAAGAGAAAAACCGACGACCTGGATTTCTATCAGTCCATGAAGTTCGAACAACAGCTACCTTGCCACAAACACAGTAAGCCATCATCAATCGAGCCCTAGTATTTGAATTTCGCATCGAGCCCTAGTTGATTGAATTGATTGAAGACTTGATTGATTGAAGCCCTAATCGTGCCCTAATCGTGGAAGGTGTGGGTGGGTTAAAAAGAGGGGAAACACACTGATAAAGGGGGTTTTGTTGCAGGTATAAACGAAAAGATAAAACTACCCTCACATGCGCCTCACGTGATGGGATTTAACTGACTTTTTCTAACCCAGTTAGCGTAACGGACATAACGTGTAGGAAAAAAAATGTTTAAAGTACACCGCCTGCAAAGAAACTAAAAAAAGGACACGAACCGTAAATTGGCTTATTTTAAAGGACAAAATTTGTAATTCTGTCATAATATTAAGCAAATTATTTATTTTTAATTAAATCACATTCTTTTGGAAATGTGACTAGAACTTTACACCATTTTTACTAAATATACACCCCTCTGAACTTATTAGATCAATTACGATTACCTTTTAACATTATTTATATACATATTAGTCCATACAACACTTTTTAACTTAATAATCTTCACTACACATATCAAATTAAAAATTATCAAGTATTACTATTAATTTATTTTTTACTATTAATATTGTAAATATTTATAATATCTTTTTTTAAATTTTAATACTCCGTAGTATATATATTATAATATCCTTATTTTACCTTTTTATCTTTTACAAAATAAGTCCCAAACCCGAAACCCTAAACGCTAAACCCGAAAACCTAAACCCTAATCCCGAAATAAATAAAAAACGCAACTTGTAAAAACAATATGAAATCCTTAATTTTGTAATAATTTGGTGATTATATGATTTCAAGGGGTAATATTAAAGTTGGTTCTTTTTTTTATGGGGGGGGGGGGGGGTTCTGTCAAGCAACCAGGGGGTACGTTTAGACGCGGAAGGTAAAGTGTAAAATCATCTCTTTGCCTTATCCTTATCTTCCAACGAAAATTGAAATAGAACCAACTTGACTTCATCCGATGTAAAACCTTGACCCCCAATTGTGTTGCAAATTGAGTCATATGCCTCCAAGTGGAAGTACGGTTTCTCCGTTGCTAGACCCTTATACTTCGGAAGACTTTGAAGGGAATTGGTTCTTATTTCAAATGTCCTCCTTTGTTGATTGTGAGGAATAACCACCGGAGACGGATTATTAGTGTTGGGTGCGGATTTTTATCCTCGGAATTGAGCATAACTTGAGGATGTTGACTTAAGCTGTAATTCTGAGGAAGGTACGTTGACTAATTCAATTATCCTATATTATCTAACTGTTTTGCAGATAAGAGCACGTGTTAAATATGTTTATAAGAACGTGGATTACAACGGAATACTGCTTGAACTTCGTCAACAAACAAACGTGGACAGTAACGGCCTGCTAAAGACTTAGTCTAGGATTTCCGGAATAATCGGGATATCAGTTGTAAATCTCTTATTATATATTGAGCTGATAATATCGATAGGTCACACACAACTCACTTATTAGCTACTAGTACTCATTTTATCACATAGTTCACGATCCCTTATCAGCTCCAACACTTTGTATTCACCGATTTCATTATTAATAATATTGACGGTGATAGTTTTCACCTTCCGGGGGTTTTTTGTGCCGGAGATCATAATAATCAAGCGTTAATTCGACCAAAATTTTATGTTCGTAATCCTTAACCGAAGCTAATTCGACTAAGGATTAAGTTGTAAACTCTTGACCGAAACAAAGACTATTATAATCAAGGGTTTTATCCCTCGTAATCATATCTCTGTGTTCGATCTTTTTACCATTAAGCACCTAGCCTCACGCACTAATTTGATCAAAAGTTAGTTGTTAATTTTTGACCGAAACAATTTGGCGCCCACCGTGGGGCAAACGGTGCTTTGATCATTATCAACTTTCAAACTAAACCCTACTTTCAAAATCCTCAGCGAAACCTTCCATGCCTCCTCCTCCTTCTGTTGCTGTTATTCCAAAGAAACCTGACAACATTCAGAAGAAAGCTGCTACTCCAGTATTTTCGGGATCGAGACCATCCCCCCAGGATCCCGTTATGGTATCTAATAATGAACTTTTGTCTATTTATAAGCGGTTACAGGAACAGATGGATCGCCAGAACAAGACCAACCAGATGCTGGTGAAGGAACTTGAAGATATCAGAAAAGCCAAGAAGCCGGTGGAAGAATTCACGCCATTAATCCCGAGATCTCTGGATTTCACTCCTCCAGGATCCTCAGGATTGGTGCGTCCGGAGTCACCCACGGCGTACAACCCTGGATCCTCGCTTTTCCAGCACTCAGGGTCTACAGGATTGCACTTACCTGGATCTCAAGGATACCCGTATGCGTCATCTGCTGGGCCTAGTCAACATGTAGGATCCTCAGGATTGTCGCAGCCGAGAGGATCCTCGGGATTGTTCCAGCAATCTGGATCCTCAGGATTGTTTCAACAGTCTGGATCCTCAGGATTGTTCTATCAGGCTGGTCCTTATCAGCAGGCGTTATCCTCAGGATTGTCGCAGCAGGGAGGATCCTCAGGTCCTTATCAGCAGGTGGTATCCTCAGGATTTCCGCAACAAGCAGGATTCTCAGCATTACCTCCATCAGGGTCCTTCAATCCTCAACAACCATTTGCTCAGACTCAGCAGTTTGCAGGGTCCTCCGAGATACCCCAGGGAGACTTCATCCCGATGCAGGCTAACACCTCGACCACTCCATTTGTCACTCCAGAAAATACTATGTTTGGTAATGCTAGCTACAACACCCAAACCGTTCCTCAGAATATCAATCAGGGTAACACTTTCAATACAATTCCTTTTAATGCTAATCAGGGATTTTTGCAGGATGCAGGCATAAGTTCAAGTTTAGCCCAAGAGTTATAGATGCTTAAGGACATGATATCAAATGTCCCCGGTGTAATCCGTCCCATAGCTGAAGTTCCTACTGATAGCCACAAGATATCCCGGTTCGTGCCATCGATTAGCGACGTGCAGATCCCAAAATGGTTTCAAATCCCAAATATGAAACTATATGATGGCTCGACGGATCCTGAGGAACACGTCGCACAATACAGAGAATGTATGGAGATCAATCCAATCCCTATGGAAATCAAGGAAGCATGTCTTTGCAAAGGGTTTGGGTCTACCTTAACCGGAGCAGCCATGAAATGGCTACTGAGTATTCCCCCTAACACTATCAATTATTTTTCTCATTTAGTCAACATGTTTAATAACCAGTTTTCTTGCGATAGAACTTTTGAGAAAATGACAGGTGATCTTTATAGGGTTACCCAGAATCCTGGGGAATCCTTGAGAGATTTTATTACCAGGTTTAGTAAGGAGTCGCTGGAAATCCCGAATCTAAACCCAGCTTCAGCAGTGGAAGCTCTCAAATTGGGGTTAGAGAAGGGCTCCTCTTTATATGATGATCTGGTTATGACCCCATGCAGGTCATTAGATGAAGCGAGAAGCAGAGCTCTGAGGTTTATCAGACTAGAAGACGACAAGAAAAACTCTATGGTCGATATCCCGAAGTATGATCAGACGAACAGGAAATTCGAATCTTCGGGAAAGTCTTTTCGAGCAAAGCCTTACCACAAGCCTGATAACCCCAGGATTAATGCAGTAGATGAAGAAGATGACGAAGAATATCCTAAAATCTCTGAATATTATTTTTCTGTTGATATTGGTGGAATAATGTGTGCCATGCAAGATTTAGGTGAGAAAGCCAGGTGGCCAAGGAAGATGGAGAAACCAGGAGCATGGAAAGACAAATCAAAATGGTGTGCCTTCCACGAAGACTTTGGGCACTTGACGGATGATTGCATTGCACTCAGAAGGGAGATCAACTATCTTCTCAGCAAGGGCCACTTGAAAGAGCTACTTGGCAAGAAGAAGGGAAGAGAACAGGATCCCGAGAAAATTCCTGAAAAGCCGACTCCTCCACCAACGGATGCAAGAACAATCATGTTCATATCCGGAGGATCCGACATCTGTGAAACATCTTATTCTGCTGCAAAGAGAAATGCTGACCAAAGAAAGTTAGAAGTGGCTGACAGGCCAACAAATACATCTATTCTCACTCAAGAGAGGATTATATCCTTCGATGAAAGTGATAGAGTCGATGTTCAGGATCCTCATCATGATAGTTTGGAAATAACTTTATATGTGGTTAACCATTATGTTCGCAGGATCCTCATAGATGGCGGAAGCTCTGTCAACATTATTCAATTAGACGTACTGAAAAAGATGAATATTCCTGAGGATGAGATCGTCACCAGTTCCTCAGTATTGGTTGGATTCAGTGGAGAAACTAAAAACACTATAGGGGAGATTAAGCTCCCAATATATGTTGAAGGGGTAAATAAAATGCGAAAATTTTGTGTTATTGACTGTTTATCTTGTTGCAATATTATATTAGGAAGGCCCTGGATACACGAGTGTAAGACTCCCAAGTCCGTGGGGAGTTATCAAAATCATCAGTGACCAACAAGACGCCAAGAATTGCTACACCTCTTCCATGAAATGTACTGCCAAACCCCAGCAGGTGTAGCAATTACAGAAGCCAGCACGAGGCGTAATGGAGGCCAGGGAAAAAGAAATTAAAGAAGTACCTATTTATCCCGAGGATCCTGAAGTCAAAATGCTGATAGGAACTAGCATTCCTGAGGATATTGAGTCAAAATTGCTTGATTTCCTCAAGTCAAGGCGATCAACATTTGCATGGAAACATGAAGATATGACAGGTATTTCCAAAGATATTATAACACATAAACTTGGAATTGATAATTCTTTCAGGCCAATCCATCAAAAGAGAAGAAAGTTTGCACCTAAAAGAAACATAATCATTCAAGAGGAAGTAGAAAGACTCTTGAAGGAAAAAATTATTAGGGAAGTTCAATATCCACGATGGTTAGCAAATGTGGTGGTTGTATAGAAAAAGAATGGCAAATGGAGAGTTTGCGTAGATTTCACAGACTTGAATAAGGCTTGTCCTAAACATCCATTCCCTCTACCACACATCGATTCAATGGTGGATGCTACAGCTGGTCACGAGATGCTGACATTTATGGACGCATCCTCAGGATTTCAGCAAATCCAAATGGAGCCCTCAGATCAAGAAGATACAGCCTTCATGACTCCCACGGGTATTTATTGTTATATTGCTATGCCCTTTGGACTTAGAAATGCAGGTGCAACCTATCAAAGGTTAGTTAACATGATGTTCAAAGAGCAACTGGGGGCACAATGGAGGTCTAAATTGATGATATGGTGGTGAAGTCCAAAATAGCTGAAGATCACCTTCAAGATCTCAAGACAGCATTTGATATCCTCGACAAATACAACATGAAGTTGAATCCTTCGAAATGCCATTTCGGAGTGAAGGCTGGCAAATTCTTGGGATACATGGTCACCAAAAGGGGGATAGAGGCGAGTCTAGAACAGATACAAGCTATCCTAAATCTGAAATCCCCAGAATCGATCAAGGATGTTCATAGGCTGACCGGCAGGATAGCAGCGCTCAACAGGTTCATATCCAAATCCTCAGAAAAATGCAAAGAATTTTATGATATCCTGAAGAAAAACAAAAGGTTCAAGTGGACCAGTAAGCATGAGGAAGCTTTAGCATCCTTAAAAGCTTATCTTTCTTCTGCTCCTCTACTGGTAAAACCCGAGGAAGGTGAATCTTTATCTCTATATCTTGCTGTATCAAATAATGCTATAAGTGCAGTTTTGGCTAAGGATCTCGAAGATCAACAACATCCAATATATTATGTAAGTAAAAGTCTTTTGGATGCTGAAACCAGGTATTCTTATCTTGAGAAATTAATTTTAGCGCTTATTATGGCATCTACTAAACTTATACATTATTTTGAAACTCACCCTATATGTGTTAAAACTAACTATCCTATTAAGTCTGTTTTGAGAAAACCAGAAATGTCAGGAAGAATGGCAAAATGGGCAGTAAAGCTAAGTGCATATGATATAACATATGAACCTAGGACTGCTATCAAATCCCAGGCATTAGCAGATTTTGTGGCTGATTTCACCAATGAGCTTAAAGAAAAGGCAGACTTGGAAGTCCAACAACTTGAAGAAACAAAAGATAAGTGGACTCTATACACTTATGGTGCTTCAAATGTTAAAGGAACAGGTCTCAGGATTCTGCTGAAATCGCCACAGGGGGGACATTATACCTCAATCCATATCCTGCGGATTTCAAGCCACAAATAATGAGGCAGAATATGAAGCTTTAATAGCAGGATTACAACTAGCAATCGACATGAAAATCAGGTTTATTCAAGTACATGTTGATTCATTATTATTAACTAATCATTTTAATGGTTCATATACTGTTAGAGGAGAAAGACTAATGAAATATCTAGAGCTAGTCAAAAAACTAGCAAAGTGATATTTCGCAGGTACTCAGGGAAGAAAATGTTGAAGCAGACGCCCTAGCATATTTAGCTTCATCCTTCAGGATACCAGAAGGTGTCAAGATCCCTATCGAACACATCTTGAGCCCAGCAATAGAAGAACAAGGTGTCAATGAAATATCAAAAGATGACGAAGACGTGGGAGTCAAAAATCCTGAGGATAATGAATATTCTTGGATTATCCCAATCAGAAAATATATTCAGGAGGGTGTTATCCCCAAGGATGAAAAATCAAGAGCTTTTCGCACAAAGGTGATCCCATATACTATAATGAAAGATATATTATACAGAAAATCTCTTGCAGGACCATATCTTAGGTGCTTGGAGAAGGCAGAAGCTCAAGAAGTTCTTCAAGATATCCATGATGGGGATTGTGGAAACCACACTGGGGGCAGAGCACTATTCTCCAAAATCCTGAGGACGGGGTATTTCTGGCCAACGATGAAAAGGGACACTATGAATTATTCTCAGAAATGTGATGCATGCCAGAGACATAGCAACATTTTACACCAGCCAGCAGAACCATTATTGTCACACCCGGCCCTGATCAGCGGAAACAGCCGGGCGCGCGCGAGTGGGGATTGATACTTAAGCACGGGCCATTGCAAACATTCAAGATAAGATTTTCATTGCGCATGAAATGTTTAATACAAATACATTACATTGTTTAAAAATTACATAAAATCATCCAAGTATAAAAACTGTTGAAGATTTCCACGCCATATCCCCTTGCGCGGCGAGAACAACCACGCGCATCGAAGGGATAGAACTAAAATCTTCCAAAAAGCTAGTTTTAGATGTTCAGCGTGAGGTGCTCTAAGTGTGACTCCATGCGCTACCTAGTTATCTCCTGAAAGACACGTAAAACATTTGAATCAGTATAAACTGAGTGAGTTCACAAGTTTTAGTAACTTGATAAATCGTATTGCATCATAATCTTGATAAAAATCATTCTGAAACATAATTCTGATAGCATCATTAAAACACATGCTTGGTAAAACATAGTTCTATCAACACATTCTGATAAAATCGTTCCGCGGGTTACGCGCGAACATTTCTGGGAACTGTGCTCGTCTGTGTAAGTGGCGCTGCCACTACGAGCGAAATAAGTAATACCGTCCCGCGGGTTGCGCGTGGACATTTCTGGAAAGCCGTGCTCGTCTGTGTAAGTGGCGCTGCCACTACGAGCGAATAATACTGTAATACCGTCCCGCGGGTTACGCGCGGACGTTGGGCCGGAAAACAAGGCGCTCGTCTGCGTAAGAGGAGCGACCTCTACGAGCGGGCTCAAACCCATAGTACTGCCCCATGACCATACTAGGCACTCGTCTGTGTAAGAGGTGCGACCCCTACGAGTGGGCGGATCAAACCAGCAGTCCCTACCCTTAGAGTTCCAATGGTAAAGTGATCACTTACTCGAGTTCTGGCGCACATACATCGTAAATCATAGATAACCGTTTGCATTGCTCATCAAGAAACATAATTTAAACACAATCGCTTGCATAGCTTGTAAGTATACCATGATAAAACATTATTTAAGTACGTGTCACTCGCCCCGAAAATAGTTTAAAAATAGTGAAAACAGTGAGAATAGGGGCTATGAGACTCACCTGTGGTTCTTGTTAAGGGATTAATCGAGATTCGGGTTTTCTTGGTGTTGGCCTTTGAATTGAAGGTCTAGAATACGATTAAATAACAAGAAGTATATAAGAAATAGGAGAATATAAGGTTTGGAAAGTCGATCTCAAGTTTATAATCTCGGCTTACCTAGTAACTGGAACGGAATTGAAAATAACGGATGCTTGGGAGATGTTTAGTGCAAGTTTGCAGTTCTTAAGAGAGAAGTTTGAAGTGTGTTTGGGTGATAATTTAGGTTACATATTTATAGGCAAACTCAAGGGAACACAATCCCTTGCTTTAGGGGATTGTAATCTTTTCATATCTAGGTGTAATGATGATAAAGTATGGAAATTATTATTATTTATTTAAAAGTGTAGTGGATAAAAGATTTTGATTTGATTTGGTCAGGACATGCAGGTCTGTGGTTGGTGGGAGTAGGGTGGCTGACAGTTGACTTTTCATGTTACAGTGTGCTTTTTCAGGTACTTTTGTCAGTGTACAGTAAAAAGTGTAAAATCTCTGAAACACGCTACTGTTTCCTTTTGGGCGGGAGTAATCTCCTTACGTCTGGAGAATAGACTAAGTGTTCTGTGCGTATCACTTTGTGCGCATAGCTTTCTGCGTGAAGGACATTTCTTTCCTGCGGGTAGGTGCGTAACCTTCTCGCAGTTAGGGACATTGAGTTTCATTTGTAGATTCTCCAGGTGGTCTTGGTATTTCAACATAGTGATCAGTTATGTTGAAGTCAATTCCATCTTGGAGCTTCAGACAAACTAGCTCTCAATGTTCCCGCCATGCGGGGAGGTTAGTTCCCTTCCGCACGCGCATAAACGATTTAGGATGCACCCGCCTTAGCATCATGCGGGATGGTCAACCCATTAGACAACATAACGTTAAGGTACATGAAAACATAAAGCCAAAACATTCGCGCATGGCGCATATAACATATGCCCACGCTGGTTCTTAACATGGTGCGCTCGCGCAGGGCGCACATAATATGCCCGTGCTGACTAACATGGCGCGCTCGCGCAGGGCGCACATAACAAATGCACGCGCTGATTAACATGGCGCGCTCGCGCAGGGCGCACATAACAAATGCACGCGCTGATTAACATGGCGCGCTCGCGCAGGGCGCACATAACAAATGCACGCGCTGATTCTAATATGGCGCGCTCGCGCAAGGCGCATATAACATAATTACCTAATATTTAGGTTGATTACTTGGTTTAAGGGATTGGGAATTTACCGGGTGTCACAATTATATCCTTTTATATCCCCTTGGCCTTTTATGAAGTGGGGAATGGATATCGTGGGGAAATTACCAAGAGCTCCAGGAGGAAAAGTTTTTATGTTGGCTATGACAGATTATTTCTCGAAGTGGATCGAGACAGAAGCCTTTGTTCAAGTCAGAGAAAAAGAAGTTATCGCATTCATCAAGCGCAATATCCTGACCAGATTTGGGATTCCTGCAGAGATAGTATGTGACAATGGCTCACAATTCATCGGCAAGAGAACAACTAACTTATGTGCCAGTTGGGGAATCAAGATGATCACATCAACACCTGTCCATCCTCAGGCTAATGGACAGGCCGAATCAAGCAACAAAATCATTATCAATAACCTGAAGAAAAAGTTGGGGTCTAAGAAAGGAAAGTAAGCCAAGGAACTACCTTTCGTTCTTTGGGAAGATAGAACCACTTCTAAGAATGCTACTGGTCAGACTCCTTTCTCATTAGTGTTTGGAGCTGAAGCAGTTATCCCCACAGAGATGGTTATCCCGACTGCCAGAGTCACTCATCAAAATCCCGAAGATAACACTCGTAGCCTACTTGAAGATTTAGAGGCAGTAGAAGAACTCCGGGATTTGGCAAAGATCAGAATGGATTCTTATCAACAGAGGATAGCAAAGTCCTATAACAAGAATATCAGAGTTTGAAGGTTTCAAGAAGGAGATTTGGTTCTCCGAAAAGATTTTCAAAATACTACCAATCCTATGGATGGGAAGCTCGCACCAAAGTGGGAAGGTCCTTACCGGATCGATTCGGAAGCAGGAAAAGGGGCATACAAGTTGTCTACTTTGGATGGTGACTTACTACCGAGGGCTTGGAATGCTATACATCTCAAAAAATATTTCATGTAAGATTTCTATCCCGAGGATAATTGTTATACTAAACAGTCAAGGTATGTACTCAAACCTATACTTTTATTCGCTTTTTAATCTTATTATTTTTCATACATGGTACTGACTTAAGCATCGGAGGGATGTTAGCAAAGCTAACACCCACCCCTCACTTAGAATTGACTGTTTTGTAGATATGAGGGATTCTCATATGGAATAAAATTAAAAGGGCCTTTGTCGCCAGTTTGTAAGGGCCCTGTCGCCAACTTATTCCTAAGGTATGAGAGGTTTTCACCTTTTCTAAGGTTAAAGAGATCTTCATCTCTTCTTAAGACGCCTGTAGCGCACGATTTATTCGGCCTTAGTTTGAGAGGCGGGGCCAGCACATGAAATATAGTGACTTGTTACCTCGTTATCCTCGGCTATTGGTTTGAATCACAAATTTATGGTAGACGTACCATAATCTAAGGTTAAAGAGATTTACATCTCTTCTTAAGGGCCTCGTCGCCAGTTCATACTTAAGGTTTAAGAGATTTACATCTCTTCTAAAAGGACTAGTCGCAAGTTCATTTCTAATGGTTTAAGAGATTTTTCATCTCTTCTTAAGGGCCTTGTCGCCAGTTTATTTGGGCCTTGTCGCCAGAATTTCTAAAAATATTTTTCAGGGTAATGCTGTGTCACAATTCTATTGTTGTATCCTCAGGATTAGGAGAACATTCTAAACAGTGATCTTATTGCAAGGATAAGACGATCTAGACAATTTCCGGATTAATCGGTACACGATTCTGGCATGATTTATTATTTGCAAGAATTTTATCTTTTATATTATTTAAAGTTTATGAATTAATATTGGTTTGCTGATAAAACTTAAACTATTAAGAGATTTTTCATCAAACTTAGATTTTTCTAAAAACGGAAAAAATGAAAGCATGCCAATATATGTCATAAAAAGTTGTACTAATATTATTATGCAGAAAAAGATAGTCCGGGTTTTACTCAAAATGGAGCCCATCCACCCGAACTATCATAATTGTTTTAAGTGCAGAAAGTAAAAGACGGTTTGGGTTTCGTCCTGAAACCAGGATCCCTCCACCCAAACCATTATCCTGAGCCTACTACCTTGTCCTTACGTAATCAAAATAAAAATTGTCCAAAACAACCATTCAAAACACATAAAAACAACTTGGAAACCAGGTTCAAGCTTTCCCACCTTCAGCATCCTCACCTTCCTTCTTCTCCAAATTCTTCGCCTCCCCAGCTTCAGTCTCCTTCACATCTTCACCAGCTCCAGCATCCTTAATCACCTCAGAAGTCTCAGCCATCTCATCCTCTTCAAGCTTCTCCCCCCTCAGCATTTTGAGCTTTTTCTTCCAAGCTATGGAATTCCAACACTCCATCACATGACCCTTCGTTTGTACTTCCTCGGACATCTTAATCATCGACTCCAGAATGCTGGCGGCTGCACACTTCTTAGCATCCTCAAGAAACTCAGATTTCTCTGACTCGAATGAGGCTCTGAGATCCGAAATCTCTTTGTCCTTCTTTTTGAGCAGCTTGTCCTTGGTGTTAACAGCTTGTAGGAGGTCGGCGAGCTTGGCTTCAGCCTCTCTCTTGGACAGTTCAGCATCCTGGGATATCTAACGGTAATTTTCGGCTTTCTGTTATCCCCAAATTAACATTAGTTTTTCTGCTGATTACTATTTTTCAGAATAAAACGAGAATACTTACTGTTCTGAGGAAGTTAGCAAGAGCTTGAAGTTTCTCTACAGCATCAGTGGTGGTCATGTCAACGAAGGCTTCAGTCTCAGCTGAAGTGGTAGGTTTTCTCTTATTTTGTGCGGCGTTTTTCTGGCGAGTTGTCGGGATTCTTACCGATGGATAAAGTGTCTTGGAATTTTCTTGCTTCACCACAGGCCTATCCTCAATAAAATCGTCCAAATCAACTAAGCTAAAAGATTTTGGCTTCGTCATCCATACACAACGATTTATCTAATTATTCTCAAGATAACAAAATCCCTAGAAAACCTAAAATCCCTATAATACTTACCAGAGGTCATACTCTCAGCAGGTTTTGCAGTAATCACACTTGTCTCTCCTATTTCTTCCTCTAACCAGAATTCCCTTTCCTCCGCTGGAATCTTGAACAACGCTTTGAGCCTTTTATTCGTGTCCTTCCTAAGCTTTATCAAATCCTCAAACACCACTGTCAAAAATCAAACCATGTTAGGATAAATCATTATAAAAAGAAGTTTTATCCTACAAATTTCCTACCCTTATGAACCCATTTAGTAGGCAAATTCATCCCATCAGGAATAGAATCCCGGCGAACGAAGAAGAATTGTTTTTTCCAATCAGGGTTGCTACCGGACACCTTGGGAACTATATAAACAAGGATGGACTTGGATTGAAGACACTAGCGAAAGGATCCGTGGGTTCGAAGGTTATAATTCGCGGAAATCTCAGGCACACCTATGGATAATCCATGGGTTTTGTTCAAACGATCTACTGTTGCCAAAACCCGCCACACCATTGGCATGACTTGTGAGTACGAGAATCCGGTCACATCAAAGAACTCTTGTATGAGCGGGGAAAACGGATATGAAAGGCCAATCGAAAAGGGGTAATAGAAAAAGCAGGTCCAGGTTTTAGAAAAAAAATCGGCCTTGACTTTGGGATCGTATGGCCTAAAGACGGTTTCGGCAGGTAATAAACCCGATTCTTTCAGAAACCTAATATCTAAATCTTTAAAAAGCCATTGGTCTTCATCGGTCGCCGGAATGAGGCCTTGGTCAACGAAATCATCTGAGGTTGCGAGGGAAAAAGGATTGGGCGCCCGAGGGGTTCTCTTTCTCATTATTGTTTAGTCGAAAGGAAGATTTCAAGAAAATAAAGAAGACAAAGAAGAAGGACTGACCTGGCTTTGAATCGGTGGAAGAAGTATTTATTTGAGATTGGGAAATGGTTTAATTATAACCTGGAAGGGCAGTTATAGACTTTCCTCGATCCGCGTACACGTCCTTTCAGTTGGCAGAAGATATTTTGCTTTTCAAAATTTGAAATTTTTACAGCTGTCCCGCCTTATCTGTAAAAATTGGGGGCAATTGTTGGGTGTGGATTTTTATCCTCGGAATTGAGCATAACTTTAGGATGTTGACTTAAGCTGTAACTCTGAGGAAGGTACGTTGACTAATTCAATTATCCTATATTATCTAACTGTTTTGCAGATAAGAGCACGTGTTAAATATGTTTATAAGAACGTGGATTACAACGGAATACTGCTTGAACTTCGTCAACAAACAAACGTGGACAGTAACGGCCTGCTGAAGACTTCGTCTAGGGTTTCAGGAATAATCGGGATATCAATTGTAAATCTCTTATTATATATTGAGTTGATAAT
Source organism: Bidens hawaiensis (assembly GCF_021521415.1). NCBI lineage: Eukaryota > Viridiplantae > Streptophyta > Magnoliopsida > Asterales > Asteraceae > Bidens > Bidens hawaiensis. The sequence goes on from NW_027491154.1 coordinate 2,934,798, forward strand.
ATCGATAGGTCACACACAACTCACTTATTAGCTACTAGTACTCATTGTATCACTTAGTTCACGATCCCTTATCAGCTCCAACACTTTGTATTCAATGATTTCATTATTAATAATATTGACGGTGATAGTTTTCACCGTCTGGGGGTTTTTTGTGCCGGAGATCATAATAATCAAGCGTTAATTCGACCAAAAGTTAAGTTCATAATCCTTAACCGAAGCAAATTCGACTAAGGATTAAGTTGTAAACTCTTGACCGAAATGAAGACTATTATAATCAAGGGTTTTTTCCCTCGTAATCATATCTATGTGTTCGATCTTTTTACCATTAAGCACCTAGCGTCACACACTAATTTGATCAAAAGTTAGTTGTTAATTTTTAACCAAAACAATTAGTAATTATGGGTCGGAAATGGGCTTCAATCCCTCTTACCATCTCTCTTGCATGCCTTCTTGGTACCCCCATTGGTACTTTTGGTTGAACCATTTGCCTATAAACGGGCCTTGGCTGCGCAAATTGTTGTTGAAACTGTGGTTGGGGCATTTGCGGTTGGAATTGTTGATCTTGAGGTTGCCCTTGCGGTTGTTGAATAACCGATGGCGGTTGAACTTGATTAACAACAACCAGTGGTTGTTGTTGAGCTTGTTGTATAACTGGCAGTTGTTGAACGTGTTGTTGGACAACCGGCGATGGTTGTTGTCGATTAAGCTCTTGCAACGGTTCTGATTGTTGCCATTGACCATAACCAAAATTTCCCTGATTTACTCTTTTGCTTCCATAACCTCCCACGTAGTAACCTTCCACTTCATACCCCTCAAATTCACTGTCAAACCCATATACATATCCGTCACCTTGTGATCTTGAATGTTGCATGAAAGGTTGGGGTTGGTATTGGTAGCTTGATCGTGTTTGTTGAAAGGGTAGTGGTTGATATTGTTGAGATGATGATGACGTACCAAAGTTAGGAAAAAGGTTGGTAATAGGTGGTAATGTTGATGATGTTGAGTAGGTGTATTGAGCAGGGATGGGTTCGGTTGTGGGTGGTGGTTGCGATTCACTTGATGCTGTAGGTATATAAGTAATGATCGGTGGAGGTGGATTTGTTGGAGGTGTTGTCGGGATTGGTTGACCCGAAGTGGGAACTGGTGAATCCATGTTGCTGTTTGATGCGGTTGGAGAACCAAGAAGCTTGTTCTTCGTGAGTAAGACTCGGTTTCTTCGAAGCGTTCTGTCAATCTCGGGATCGATTACTAGTGGTGATGACCTGTTAGATCATCTAGTATGCATACACCTGTAAGTACCTGCACACTAACACAACCATCGTAAACCCGAAAATAACAAACCAAAACTACTAAAGCTAACACACGTTGCGCACTACTCCCCGGCAACGGCGCCAAAATTTGACGTGAGGTCGAAGACTCACTCAAAAATAAACCAAATACAACTAAATAGATAGATGTAAGTGGATATCGAACACAGGGAGTTTGTGGAAAATGCGTTACTGAGTAGCTATAAAATTAATCTAAGTGAAAAATGTAAATTCAATGATTTGGTTGTTTGTTTTTTATTAACAAAATTAACTAAAACAATAAACGAGTTTTAAACAATATAAGAAATAATGCTCTCTCCCGATTTCAGGTTTTCAATGTTGATAAAGTTAATGTTTATTTGTGAGATGAACTACACAATTATAGTTCGTGAAAGTGCTTTTGAATGTGATAAGAGAGGACTAATGACTTGGATTACAAAAACGCAAGGTTGTCACTCAATAATCAGTTTAGTATTGTTAACCCTAATTCTCTTCTACTAAATCTCGATTGCCTATGGCACCAAGAACGGATAGTCAAGAACACGAATTATACCATACTAACAATTACAAAAAAAACACACAATCACCATAGCACAATAATCATATGATCACAATACTATCTCACCAATAACATAAACGATTAACAAATATCCAATTAGAAAACCATACAATTCGAGAGAGAACAATAAGAGTACTAGCCACACATCGTTTGATTAATCATCACATCAATTAGGTTAATCGAACGAATCATAAACCCGAACAAATGATTAAAATCACCAAAGTCTTGTCCTTGCTCTCCAAAATTCGTCTCTAAGGTGTTTTTGATGAAAAGATAATGAAAAGCCATCCCAAAAACGAGTAATAAACTAAAAAAATTCGGCTGTTACGATCTGGACCGTGGCCCACGGTCTCCACCGTGGGTCACGGTGTCTCTGAGAAAAACTGGACTGTGGCCCACGGTGGAGACCGTGGGTCACGGTGGGCTTCACGATGACCACAGAGGCCACGGTACGGTGTCCTCTGTGGTCTTTTGCTCATTTGGACCGTGGCTCACGGTTCACACCGTGGGCCACGGTGGACTTCAGCCACAAATCCTTGTTTTTCATATTTTTTGGCCTCTCGCGCGTCTCCGGCTCATTCGGTTGCCTCGGTATACACCATAATAGCCCCGGAACCTCCTTTGAACCAAAAATTTACCAACAATACCGTAGTCATCTAATTCCACAAGATAAACCAGTTCAATACATGATTATTACGGTATTAACTCACTTAAGGGTTGTCCCATGAACCACCCGTCACATTCCCACACTTAAACGTTGCTTGCCCCCAAGCAACATCTCAGCACAAACTTTCTATTACATTCAACTTGTATCCACCAATCTTACCACAATTCCGGTTCAGTTAAGGTCCCAAGTCATACTCTATTCCCTTATTTTTATCGGGTGCACTAGTTTACTTGATGTTCCATTTAAACCGAAGATTTCTAACCAAACCTAACATGCTTTCGGTTTTTACCTATACATAACACACATTTACACATTAACTTTTCCTTGGTGATCATCCATACATTTCATATTTAATCAATTCTCATCGCATACGCTTGTACAATCATCAAATCTCCACCTATGTAAATGCATTTGACATGAATACAAATCAAGATGGTCTTAAAACGGGTTGTAATGGGGCCAAGTGTAAGGGTATGGAAGGGAATATTGAAAGTAGCTCAAGCGACCCGATCCGACTTATTACAAACAAACTAAGAAAACAATGAAATAAGCAACTATAAACATCACTAACTTTTTTTTCACTCAATAATTAATACTTTAAACTATGTATACATAAACATTGCGACTCTAATACAATTTTATTTTGAACTAATATAATACTTGAACTTACATACCAGCATGATAAACATAATACTTCACATCTCTAACTGAAAAATACTAAAACAATTACATAGAAACCTATTAAGTCGGATCGTTTCGCAAAATAACACCGGGGTTGATTAAATAAAAGAATAGGCCCAATAAGGTTTTCTAAAGGAACCAACCCCTCGCCCCTCACATAACCTTCCTCATATGTATAATGTATGAGGCCCCAACCCCCCAAAACCCGCACTCTCGCTCATCCAGATGAAGCTTAACCTAAGTGCCTCTATCACTTTTGCACTCATGCCAAGCTAAGATCTCGAAATGCACTAATTGTACAAGTTTTATCGGAGAATATCAACCGTCTCACCAACCAATACTTTCTCAATTCTCAAGTGTAAACGAACGTGTTATGCAAGTTATTACACCGAAAGCATGCTAACCTTGGTTAGAAAACTACATAATCTGCTTTTTTAAAACAACTAGGCACATGTTATTTAGGGAATTGAGACCATGAAAAGGGACGAAAACTTCACCCCACCATCTTACCACTTTCCGGTTTCATTAAACACACATTTTTTTAAAAAAAAATTAAGTTTTCTGATTTTTTTAATTTTTTCTTTGATATATATTTTTTTAAATGAAATTTTTCAAAACGAACGAAAATTTCCTCATCCCCACACTTGGGATACATTGTCTCCAATGTATGGTTTTGAGAAAATAAAAACAAAGACACTACTAAGTAAAACTCCATTTCCTTCCATGAAAAAACCTTGGTTGTTCCCAACACAGTGTCGAAGAGAAATCCATAAGAATTTCCCACACTTGGTTTTTGCTAAGATGGTAGCTTAAAATACCACTAATAACAAACAAACAAACTAGAAATTATAATACAAGAAATAAAAAATAAAATATACAAAATGTACAATTACCACCTTTTTGAAACTTTTATGACATTCAAGGTGGGTGACTGGCCCACTCTCGTGCAGCCTTCTCGTTATCAGCACACTCTTTTTCAAGCAACTGTTGCCAGTCTTCCGGCAAACCAGGATCGTGCCCGAACATCCTCAATATCCACCATGGATCATTTAGTTTAGGTGGATGTCTCACTTTCGTCTTCCTTGGTCTGCTACCTTTTTCTGCCACCTTCTCACTCTGTTGATGCTCAACTTCTTTGTTCTCAACTAATCTGTCAATCACAAAACACTCCACTTTCGTGTGATCCTTGCTCAAGGATACACACTTGTTAACAAAATCCGCCTTCAGGCTTTCCTTGTCAACAAAAGGGTCAATGCTATTTTCAAATAATAATAACCGTTTATCACGATTCCCACACTTTATTACCAGTGTCCCCTTAGCACAATCAATCACTGCAAGTGAAGTGGCAAGGAAGGGTCTACCCAATATGAATGTGGGTTGTGTGTTAGTTATATTTTTAGCATAATCAAGTACTAAAAAGTCAACTAGGTAACAGAAATCCTCCACATTTACCATCACATTATGTATCATGCCTCGGGAAAGTGCATGGGTTTGATCCGCTAAAACCACAGTGGTGTTTACTTTTTTCTGCCACCTTCTCACTCTGTTGATGCTCAACTTCTTTGTTCTCAACTAACCTGTCAATCACAAAACACTCCACTTTCGTGTGATCCTTGCTCAAGGATACACACTTGTTAATAAAATCCGCCTTCAGGCTTTCCTTGTCAACAAATGGGTCAATGCTATTTTCAAATAATAATAACCGTTTATCACGATTCCCACCCTTTATTCCCAGTGTCCCCTTAGCACAATCAATCACTGCAAGTGAAGTGACAAGGAAGGATCTACCCAATATGACTGTGGGTTGCGTGTTAGTTATATTTTTAGCATAATCAAGTACTAAAAAGTCAACTGGGTAACAGAAATCCTCCACATTTACCATCACATTATGTATCATGCCTCGGGGAAGTTCATGGGTTTGATCCGCTAAAACAACGGTGGTGCTTACTTTTTGTAGTGGACCAAACTCATATTTATCATATAAACTACCGGGCATGATACTAACACAAGCTCCAAGATCTAGCATGGCCCGATTAGTTTTAAATTCACCAATTTGGATTGATAAAAGGGGCACTCCTGGGTCTTGAAGTTTACTCAGGATAATATTATTATCAACCCTCTCAATCCTTATTTTGGTTAATTTGTCATTTAAACATTTATCACAAGAACAATTTTCACAAAAAGATGTTTCATTCGGTCGTAATTCAGATTTATTTTGAAAAATTGTTTCATAATTAACCACATTTTCAATCTCATCACTAATATCTTCCACCATCCCCTCAACAAACTGTGGTGTTGGGTCAACTTGAACACTAGAAATTTCAAAATTAGGTAAAAGACTTACCGCATTGATATGCACGTTGTTTCCCTTCTTTAAACTCGAGCCGTTTTTCCTTCAAATCAATTCGCCACATCGGTTGCAAGTTGACCCATTTGAGTGGTCAACGATTGGATGGCTTTGTCACGGACTTCATCCTTTTGCATGCGCACTTCATCAAGTTGATTTCTCCTTTGCATGTCTTGTTGCAATATCTTTAACATGTCCATAACTTCATTCCCACTTGATGAACTTTGACCCACGGAACCACTTTGACCGCCACTTCCTTGACCTTGAAACCCTTGATTATTCCCGCCATGAAAATTACCTTGGTTATTATATTGTTGTCAAGGAACATAATTCCCTTGATTTCCTTGAAAATTCGGGTTAGATTAAGTGGCTGGGTTTCCATATCTAAAATTTGGGTGTTTTCTTAACCCGGGGTGGTAGGTGTTAGAATTCATGTTGTAATTCCTACCACCTCCCCCTTGAAGTGCATTCACCTCTTCCACCGGTGCTTGACCAACCCCGCATACCTTCGAAGCATGACCCAACTTGTTACAATTTGTACAAACATCAATTACCTGATTAGTGGTTTGTACATTTTCTTCTTCCACGGCTTGCACTTGCGGTCTACCAATCGCCGATCTTGCTATTCGTCCGGTTTGAGCCTTTCTCTTTGATGTAACCGCCATTTGTTCCAAATATGCCCAATCATCTTGTTCATAATTGGTACCAAATGTACCATTAGTGATCGATCGCAAATCCTGTTCATCCTCCATACTCAAACCCTCATGAAACGCATTCAACAATTCCCATAAAACAATACCATGATGAGGACAATTTTTAATCATCATGTTAAACCTCTCGAATGCTTCATGAAAAATTTCCCCCTATTGTTATTGGAAGGTTCTCAAACTTCTTCTTGCATCGTTGGTCTTTGGGCCGTGTGAAATTCTTCTAAAAATCTTTGTTGCATTTCGGTCCAAGTATAAATAGACGCGGAAGGCAAAGTGTAAAACCATCTCTTTGCCTTATCTTCCAACGAAAATTGAAATACAACCAACTAGACTTCATCCGATGTAAAACCTTGACCCCCAATTGTGTTGCAAATGGAGTCATATGCCTCCAAGTGGAAGTACGGTTCCTCCGTTGCTAGACCCTTATACTTCGGAAGACTTTGAAGGAAATTGGTTCTTACTTCAAATGTCCTCCCTTGTTGATTGTGAGGAATAACCACCGGAGACGGATTATTAGTAATTATGGGTCGGAAATGGGCTTCAATTCCCCTTACCATCTCTCTTGCATGCCTTCTTGGTACCCCCATTGGTACTTTTGGTTGAACCATTTGCCTATAAACGGGCCTTGGCTGCGCAAATTGTTGTTGAGACTGTGGTTGGGGCATTTGCGGTTGGAATTGTTGATCTGGAGGTTGCCCTTGCGGTTGTTGAATAACCGGTGGCGGTTGAACTTGATTAACAACAACCAGTGGTTGTTGTTGAGCTTGTTGTATAACTGGTGGTTGTTGAACGTGTTATTGGACAACCGGCGATGGTTGTTGTCGATTAAGCTCTTTCAACGGTTCCGATTGTTGCCATTGACCATAACCAAAATTTCCCTGATTTACTCTTTTGCTTCCATCACCTCCCACGTAGTAACCTTCCACTTTATACCCCTCAAAATCACTATCAAACCTATATACATATCCGTCACCTTGTGATCTTGAATGTTGCATGAAAGGTTGGGGTTGGTATTGGTAGCTTGATCGTGTTTGTTGAAAGGGTAGTGGTTGATATTGTTGAGATGATGATGACGTACCAAAGTTAGGAAAAAAGTTTGTAATAAGTGGTAATGTTGATGATGTAGAGTAGGTGTATTGAGCAAGGATGGGTTCAGTTGTGGGTGGTGGTTGCAATTCACTTGATGCTGTAGGTATATAAGTAATGATCGGTGGAGGTGGATTTGTTAGAGGTGTAGTCGGGATTGGTTGACCCGAAGTGGGAACTGGTGAATCCATGTTGTTGTTTGATGCGGTTGGAGAACCAAGAAGCTTGTTCTCCGTGAGTAAGACTCGGTTTCTTCGAAACGTTCTGTCAATCTCGGGATCGATTACTAGTGGTGATGACCTGTTAGATCATCTAGTATACACCTGTAAGTACCTGCACACTAACACAACCATCGTAAACCCAAAAATAACAAACCAAAACTAATAAAGCTAACACACGTTGCGCACTACTCCTCGGCAACGGCGCCAAAATATGACGTGAGGTCGAAGACTCACTCAAAAATAAACCAAATACAACTAAATAGATAGCGGTAAGTGGATATCGAACACAGGGAGTTTGTGGAAAATGCGTTACTGAGTAGCTATTAAATTAATCTAAGTGAAAAATGTAAATTCAATGATTTGGTTGTTTGTTTTTTATTAACAAAATTAACTAAAACAATAAACGAGTTTTAAACAATATAAGAAATAATGCTCTCTCCCGATTTCAGGTTTTCAATGTTGATAAAGTTAATGTTTATTTGTGAGATGAACTACACAATTATAGTTCGTGAAAATGCTTTTGAATGTGATAAGAGAGGACTAAGTACTTGGATTACAAAAACGCAAGGTTGTCACTCAATAATCAGTTTAGTATTGTTAACCCTAATTCTCTTCTACTAAATCTCGATTGCCTATGGCACCAAGAACGGATAGTCAAGAACACGAATTATACCATACTAACAATTACAAAAAAAACACACAATCACCATAGCACAATAATCATATGATCACAATACTATCTCACCAATAACATAAACGATTAACAAATATCCAATTAGAAAACCATACAATTCGGGAGAGAACAATAAGAGTACTAGCCACACATCGTTTGATTAATCATCACATCAATTAGGTTAATCGAACGAATCATAAACCCGAACAAATGATTAAAATCACCAAAGTCTTGTCCTTGCTCTCCAAAATTCGTCTCTAAGGTGTTTTTGATGAAAAGATAATGAAAAGCCATCCCAAAAACGAGTAATAAACTAAAAAAATTCGGCTGTTACGATCTGGACCGTGGCCCACGGTCTCCACCGTGGGTCACGGTGTCTCTGAAAAAAACTGGACCTTGACCCACGGTGGAGACAGTGGGTCACGGTGGGCTTCACGGTGACCACAGAGGCCACGATACGGTGTCCTCTGTGGTCTTTTGCTCATTTGGATCGTGGCTCACGGTTCACACCGTGGGCCACGGTGGACTTCGGCCACAAATCCTTGTTTTCCACATGTTTTGGCCTCTCGCGCGTCTCCGGCTCATTCGGTTGCCTCGGTATACACCATAATAGCCCTGGAACCTCCTTTGAACCTACAATTTACCAACAATACCGTAGTCATCTTATTCCACAAGATAAACTAGGTCAATACATGATTATTACGGTATTAACTCACTTAAGGGTTGTCCCATGGACCACTGGTCAGAAGCTTAGGTGCATAACATCATATTCATTTTTTTACTCATATTTCACTTTTCATGGTTGATCAACTATTTATTGCTTATATATCCTTTCCTATTTAGGCCTAATAACAAGCGCAAAGAAGAATATGTTGTTTTATCGGGTTATGTTTATTTATTTATTGGTTATTTACGTAATGAGTAAAAAAGAATATATTCCTTTAGTTTTGGCGTAGTAGTTTTTCTTTACCTTTTTTATTTTCTTAGATACTCGAAACCCTATGAGCCCAACTTGAAAAACATGAACCCAAATAACCCGAATCCTAAAAAATCATGAAAGATATAGGTTAGGTTTCAGGCTCTATAGTTAAAACTTTAAAACCCAAAGAGCCCGAAACAAGAAACCCGAAGAACACCCCTAATTTGATTTAAGAGATTCTTATAATTAGGTTATTCTTTTTTCGTTAACGGCAATTACACACTTGTGAAGTTAAAACGTCTTAATACCATTGGCTATGCGCCCTTTGGATACGTATATATGTGCTAAATGAACATGAACGAAATTAACCTTGTTGTACATGTAAATTTAACTAAAAAGGAAAATCAACAATTTGATACTAATTATATGTCGACTCGTTAAGGACACAAGGAAGCATGTTTGTCCGTTTTTCATTTATACTATTCATTCACGTGTTAAACGAAGTTAAACCAACTTTTTGTTTCACCATTTAGTTAATTTTTAGCCCAAAACTCGTGCGCACCAAACTAATTTGTTCATATATTTTTCTAATTTGACACCATTTACATACATATGTATATGTTATATTAACATAACAACCTTAATTATATATTAGCGAACAATTAAGCTAATTTAAAGGGTGACAAACGGTACATAACATGTACACCGCTTTCTTTCAATTTTTCTATGATCCGGAAATAAGTGGTTTTTTATTTTATTATGCATATTCTCGCAATTTATTATGTTCCATATTGTCCTCTCCTAAGCTTTTATTCGGGTTTTAGATAGCTCTAAATCTAATCTATGCAAACATAAAATGAAACTAAAGAAAAGCTACTATTTGATTTGTTAAAGGTTAAAACAAACTGAAACTAAGTAATTCAATCCAAATTGATGATGACATCCTTAATCACTATATAGCAACTTATCGATTTGTGTTAAAATATGCTAAACTGTATTCCCCGTATCGTGCCTACTACATGTAAATCAACTAATATTCGGTGTTAGATAGAAATTACAATGGACCAAGTGACCAACCAAAACAACTAATATGAAAATGTACACATTGTGTTAAGGCCAATAACATTACTTTGCATTTGATTTCGTCATGTTTTGGTAACTCTTTTGACCCCTTTTTTTCAACACGGTGCACACGTAACATCTAGTTGATGGGTTATTGTTGATGCAATAAGTCTTGTGTGGTGAGAAACTGAGAATGACCTACACCAACAACCAACCACCCAAACTATATATATGCAATAAAATGTGTGATATTTGTTTCTATATGTTAAGTCTAGCCATTAACTTAACTATCCAAACAAAGTTTTATATAATTATATAAACATTAAACTATTATAATTATAATAGATACGAACCTCGTTCAATCAAATGGTCTAAAAAATAGAAAGAAACATAGACTTGATTCTTAAATCATAATATTTTCATTCATAATTATATAGCCAAGATATAACCGCCCCACTACTTAATAAACTACCCACTACAAAGATACTAAAAACCACAATTATCAAACTAAACAAAAACAAAGAACATATAAAAGTTGAATGGCATTGAGTTGAAGGTATGGAAACTTGGGTGTGGTGCCAGATCGTGCCACACAACATATAAAGCACTAATCAAACAAGAACTTTATTACGGATTCTTATATAAGATCATATCTACTTCTACATAACACGGATGAAGGTTTATCCTTCAGGAAATCATTATCCTTGCTTTTGTTATTGGTTTCTCTTTTTATTGATCTTTACCATATGTTAGAAATTAAGACATTATAGCGATCTCTACAAGTAATTGAATAAGATAACAATAACATTATGGTAGGCATATATATACTGATAAACATAATATAAAAAATCAATTTTTAATAAAAAAACAAAGATAGCTTATAAATCCGACCTATATACGACTAGGAAAGGATCTATCCAACTTACAAGAAACATTAAAGTCATAACAAATACAAGCAACCAAAACCTAACATTAATATATATTTCAAAAATAAATAATAACATAATAAAATAAGAAATACTTCCAAATCACGTAAAATATCTAGTTAACCAACTCCAACACATCTTCGTCTTGTCTCTAATAACCCGTAGGAAACTTGCAGCTGCCATGACCTGTAACATTAATCATCAAAAATCAACAGTTAATAATAATTCTATTTAATTTATCTAAATTAAATCCCAAAATATAACCATAATGAGAAATTATAGGACATATACGCACGAGGAGGTTGAGTAACAACATAAGCAGCTCCACCAAAATCACACGACCCGCTCGTACGTGCTTGTTTCTGGTAGTAACTGTTAAACGCATACGAAGCGTGCGCCTCAAGCGTATTCGGATTATAACACTCGTCACCCGATTGAATCGGACGGCAATCAGCACCTCCTTCCCCACAAGCGTAATCCAACGCATCTTGTAACTTCTTTTGCCCGACTTTCCCGTTAGCCACACACCACGTATGCCCTTCGTTACCGTTACTTGACGGCAAAGGCGTTGGTGCTGTAGCCACCTCAGTCTTGCTACTGTTACTAACGGCCGAGGGACTATTTGCTAATTCTTCCACACTAAACGGCACATTATACACCTTTCGCTCATTTGGGTAAAACAAACCGTAATTACGCTCAGAAGTCGGACCCGACTTCTGATTCTCATTGAATAAAGCAAATTGATAAACAGTTAACGGCTCGTTAGGCCGTAACGGTGATCCACCCCCAGTAAGCACTCTACGGACCAGGTTTCCGTTATACTGTGCTGCATTATCCTCCCCAGCTCCGATTTCATTCGAGTCGCCTTTCGATGGCCATCCGGTTTCGGAAACCACTAATTTAACGTCATTAAATTGTAATGCATCCATTGCTGCATAAACAGCATCCACCTGTGCTTCAAATAATGATTTGTATTTTATTCCGGAATTCGTGTCCTTCACTCCTTTGTTGTCTCGTAGCAGAGCATAATCTAGTGAAATCGTGTCGCTGTTCGATCCGTAAGCGAAAAACGGGTAGATGTTTACCATGAGATATGAACCGGTTTGTTTAAGGAAGCTAAGCATTGGTTTTATTACCGGTTCGATTAAATCCGGTTTGAATGAACCGGAAGATGAAGGATATGAGGTTCCTAACGCGCTTAATGCGATAGGCGAAGAAACGGTGATGTTAAGTTTGTTTTTCGCTAGTGAAGCGTAGACGTTTTTCATGGCGGGTAGGAGGAAGTTAGTAATGTTGTTTGGATCGACGAATACTTCGTTACCAACCGCAATTGCTTCGATTATTGTGGATGGATGATACGGTAGGACATTTGATTGCACCCAATTATCGGTGTAAGATTGATCCGCGGCTGCGGATTTGAGTTGTTCGTTCGGGAGGCAGACGGTTACGCTGATTTGGAGCCCGATAGGGCTTTTAGGACCCTCGAATCGGTGTCGTAAATTTTGATGTGGTTGATGGAGTTCGATTTTAGGAGTTGGACGACTTTGGTTGGGTCGGGTAGGTTGTCGGCTATGCGGCCGTAGTTGACGCCGATGGTGCCCGTGGCGGACGTGGAGGCGGAGAAGAGGAGGAGGAGAGTGATGGTGATTATTGTAGGTGCAGCCATTGTAAAATTTATGAATGAGGTTGAAGATATGGAGGTTGTAATTTGGGAGAATGAGTATATATAGGTGCATCTGGTGAGGTAACGGGTATATATATATATATATGAAGTTGGTAAAACCGATAACTACTCTATAGAAGTGGGGCTGGTAAAATGGTAAATCGTGGAGTCGTTATCTCTTACGGTTGCAATTACGGGACACGAAAATAATGGTTTTGAATTTTGTTACATTTGGAGGATTAGACAGTTATCATTGTTACGTTAATGATTTGTATAAAGATTAAAAGGAGTAGTTTAGCAAGAAATATTACTATTTGAAGTACGTTTATCTTGTTTTAAAATAAAAACCATATAATTAATCGTCCAAATCTTGTATATTGAGATATATCACCTTTTTTTTTATTTTTAGCATTTACATGTACAACTCAATTCTTATACGAAAATAACTTAGACCTTCACATAATTATGTATTGATCATGTGCATAAAATTAACAAATTTATCTATATTATATATAAAGCATGAGTTAGGAACCTCTTAAATTTTAAGAGGTACAAAACTCATTGTTTTATATACAACACATAATGCATCAAAAATTTAAAAATTATGGGTAATTAAATCTTTACTCACAAATATTATACTTATAACTTTTATCTCTCAACTTCACTACATTTTTTTATAAAATTTAATAATAGTTCACACCTTTAATTCAAAACTAACTATTCAACTATTTTTAAACGGCCATAACTTTTTAACACGTTAATATTTTTTCAAAAAAATTAGATCATAAAAACGAGCATTTTATTCTCTTTAATTTGGGTATAATATTGCTATAGTTTTTAGTTTTAAAAAATTAGCATGTTATATACTTACCATTTAGAAACGGGTAATTAGTCGAGTCGGACGAGTTCGGGTCATTTGTAAAAGTACAATAGGGTCGGAATGAGTCGATACGAACAAATGGTTGTGGTTCGAGTTCAAGTAGAAAGGGGCTAAGTCAGAACGCTGTCGAGTCGGAACGGTTTGAGGCCAAAACGGGTTGGTTTAAAAAAATAATTGATTTCAAATTACTTTATATTTCAAATTAATGTATATTGGTTAAGCATGTTTTAATGTCGGTAACGTGCATTTCCGTCCGGTTTCACGTGTTCAATCTTTGATTACACGCAACTGACTTGCACGAGTTACGCGTCCAATTTTAGGCTACATGTGCACCGTCATCAGGTGACGTATGTACCGACACGAACTATGTGTTCAATGTTGAGTTGCGTGCGTGTCCCGCTGCATAGTGCGGGCACCCTGCTAATATACAAGAATATATGGGTTTTTTTTGTTAAAAGTTTTTTAAATGATTTCTATATTAAGAAAAAGATAAACTATTTTTTCCCTCTCAATATGGTTTTATCTACATGTATTAAATGATGATACTATTTCCAACATTGGTATAACTAACTTCAACAAGGATAGGTCACCATCCAAACTTGTGGTTCAACTTTATCTTTTCTTCCTTCAATTCGGTTACTTACGATTTAACAGGTGTTAAAATGATTTGAATAGGTCATCTAAGTTGAACAACGGTAAGTTGTTTAGGTATATCACTAGAAACTTAGGAAATCAAAGGTTTAATCCCTAGCCGTTAAAAAAATCAAAGTTGAATAATTAGTAAAATTAGTAAAAGAAATCCATTTCAATATTTAGTTGGCTATCGTTACACGTGTTTTTTTCTTCAATAAGAGATTACATGAGAATCAGCTCATAGTAAAATCATATGATTGTATATTAGTAAGACATTGACGTATTGAACATTATTGTTGATGAAAACAGTGGCGGATCCAGCATACAAACGGGTGGTTCCCCGGAACCACCCGAGTTTCGAAATAATAGTGTACGGATATATAGAAGACGCGTAGGAACCACCTTATAAATTAAGAGGGAACCACCTAAAAAAAATTCCTGGATCCGCCACTAGATGAAAAGGTGGCATTTGGTATACTTTACATTGACGTATTGAACATTTTATATGGGCGTCATATTCATAGACTAATATTATATATATTTGTTTTTCTTATAATTAATATTACAATTATATAACCAATCCTATACTCCTATGGATTTTTGGAGCAGCAGGACCCATATAACTAGAAAAAGAGAAATTAATGGATATTGTTATCAGAATGTGAAAAAACAAAAGTGGTTAAACTAGCAACAAAAAATTAGGAAGAAGTGGGCAAAGGCAGATAAGAAAACATATAGACTTGGGCCAATCTTCTCTGTGTTTGACTTATGATATATGAATACAAACTGGTCAGAAAACATGATTGGTTATCTTCTTGGAATATCTTTACTTTTAAAACTTAGAAATTAAGATTTTTAAACAATAAAGAGTACATCACCACCACCATATTTTTGCATGGTGGCGAACATTTACCTGTTTCCGTTTAAAATTTTTACCTGTTTTTGTACAAAAATTTTGAACCAAGACGCATACGTTGCATATTTGATAAAAGAGTTAGCAAAGTACTGCTATTTGATATCAAATTGCTAAAAGTTCCAATCAAGTTGAATTCGATCCAAAGATAGGGCTCATTTAATTAAGAGCTAAGGCATGAGCTTCATACATCTTTATTAGACTCGCAATCTTTAAGCAACTTTGTTATTTATATAAATATATTTATATAGATATAGCATAGCTTAGAATGTAATATAAATTTATGTATATATAATTACAATCATAAAAGTGTACAAAAATAATTATAACAATAAAAAAAGTAATTAAATACTAGGAGTCAACTTCAAGTTATGTGCCTATCGGTAGAGGTGCATAAAAAACCCGTACTCGGAACTGGACCCGAAAAAATACCCGGAACCGTTTTTTTATACCCGGGTATTTTATACCCGAAACCGGAACCGACCCTACCCGTAGGGTATGGATAGGGTATGCATTTTGAGGTCCATATTTGTACCCGGAACCGTACCCGATTTATACCCGTAAATACCCGGACCCGGTCATACCCTATACCCGATACCAATTTTCTAATACCCGAAATAATACATGAGTTTTTATAGTATATTTTTATGGTAACTTCACAACTTTTATGTTTAAGTTTTTGTAAAATGCATATTACTAAGTAAATAATTTGTAATTAAGTGGATTTATGGTTTTTGTAATATAGTTTAATTCATTGCAAAGCAAATTTAAATTTTAAACAAATTAAAAAATGTATAAAAAAAATTACAAATTTAAAACCAGGTATTAATACCCGGTCGTACCCGGTTCCAATACCCGAACCCGATCATACCCTACCGGGTACATAGGGTTGAGTTTTTCTTCTTAATACACTACCCGAACCCTACCCGAACCCTACCCGATTTTCCAATACCCGATTATACCCGAAACCGGTTCATACCCAAACCCGGGTATTAAAAAAACCCGATTTGTGCACCTCTGGCTATCGGTAACGAGTGAAAATGTTTTTTTTTTTTTTGAAATAAAGTGCATGAAGACCTCTTTATTACTACATGGACAATCTAGAATTGTAGAAATGATAGAATTTTTTACTAAATGGGTGTAGTTAGAAAAAAAATTTACCAATTAGGTGTAGTTTAAAAAATATTTATCAAAATAGGTATTTTTCTTGAAACTTGTTTGTTTCTCCCTCTACTCTTTTAATTGAATAACCCAATCACTTAAATTAAACTAAAAGATTGATAAATTGATAATTTTATTCAATAAAATATTATTAAAATGAAACTGATTAATTATGCCTTTGTAACTCAAAACTAAAAACAGAACAAGTCAATTAACAATTTTCTTTTTATTGCTCAATCCACTCAATATACTATGCTATTTTTCTATTTGTAATTTAAGTATTAGGAGATTGGGTGGAAATAATAATCATGTTAATCGTTAAAAAAATAAAAGTTCTAATTGATTCAGATCTATACGATGCTTGAAAAACGAAAACGCAAAAAAATATTTTAAGTTTTATTAAAAGGCATTTAGTTAAATGTTACTTATAATATATAATACGACAGTAGTAAATTTTTTCGATTTTGGTTTGGTTAAAAGACATTTAAAATTATAAGCGAAAATGTATTGAAATTCGTACGGGCACCAAAAAAATATGGCGTGTTTGATTAATTAGTTATTTTAACTATATGAGTTAATTAATAAAAATAGAAAAAACAAGAAAAGGTATAGCCACGTCCACTGTTTGTTAAAACAAAAATAAATATATAATAAAAATATTAAAAAAAAGCTACAATTTTTAATAGAAAATGATATGGCCACGTTCACTATTACTTAAAACAAGAATAAATATATATAAAAAAAATATGATAATTAGTAAATGGTGTTTTCTTTTTATTTAATTCATTTTAACAATTATTATTATAACAATATGATAATTTACTTTTAATAAATTGGGTTTATCCAATAAGAATATGAGAGAAACAAACAAGTTTTAAGAAAAATACCCAATTTGGTAAATAATTTTCAAACAGGGACGGATCTATGGTACAAATGGGTGGTTCCGAGGAACCACCCGAGTTTTGAAATAATAGTGTATTTATGTATAAAAAATATTAAAGGAACCACATTATAAATTGGAAATGAACCACCTCATTCTTATTTGACGCGCTTGTATAGCTGGTAAGTTGTTGATTTTGCAACCTAGAGGTCACATGTTCGATTCCGTTTTTTTACACTTATTTTTTTTAACTCACTCTTATACCAATTAGGGTTTTATAATAATAATACACAAACACCACAAAACACACTGCAGCGTCTCTCCCCTGATCCCTCTTCAAGACTACCAGCCGTCCCCGTCCGTTCTCCGACCACCGCGTTACCGCTGCCGCTTTTCCGGCCGTCCTTCTACACTCCTCCCGCCGCTGCATAACCTTCCACTCTTCCTCGAAGCTCGATTGTTCGAATCCTCCCACTTTGAAGGAAAAGTTACATTCATTGTTAGATGTTAATTGTTCTTTTTCTTCTTCTTCAATGTTAATTGTTCTTAACTGTTATTGTTGGTTTCAATTTGTTAGGTTGTTAGAAAGATAAGCTGCAGAAGGTTATCTTTAAGTTGTTTATTTGTCCCCAGCCCCTGACCCTCTTCAGCCCCTGACTGCCGGCAGCCTCACTCCGTCAGCCACTCGTCCTCGTCACTCCGACCATCGTGGAACGTCGGCAACCTCACTCTGTCAGCCACTCAGCCGTCCCCGTCCTCTTGCCACTGCCTACTCTTACTCGAATCCTCTAATCCTCCCACTTTGAAGGTAAGTTTACATTCACAATCCATTGTTAAATGTTAATTGTTCTTGACTTCTTGTAAAATGTTAATTGCTCTTGATTGTTAAGTTATTTGTTAAATTTAGTTTTAGTTTGTTAGATTGTTGGTTTTAATTTGTTAGTTTTTAATTTCTAATGACGGTGTCTCTTTTATTATTTTATCGTATTTTTTTTATGTAATGAACTTTCTCGAACCATCGAACCGACCCGAACCTTAAACCGACCCGGATTTTTTTATACCCGACTCCATGAAATAGAAACGTCTAAAAGTAGTGCACCACCCGGAAAAAAATCATGGATCCGCCACTGTTTTCAAACTACACCAAATTGGTAAATACTTTTTCCAACTACACCCATTTTGTAAAAAACTCGAAATGATCAGACTTTCAACAAAAAGAGATGGCAGAATTTTACGATTCTGGAAAAGGTTAAAGATGCAGACCTAAATTTAGTTAAGGGCTAGTTTAATGTTGGAACTATTTTTCTGTTTTATTTGTTAGTAAGTTTTCTCTTTGTTGGGTCTTTTAAATATGCATCTCATTAAGTTTGTTTATAATACATAGCCGTTAATTTTTTTTTTATTTTTGCATGAAAGCAGCCTACATGACATGAAGTCTGGTAAGTTGGTATAGTTGATCACTCTGTTGATGTCTTGATGAAGTGTTTTCTTGTTGGCCAGCCTATGCTTGCGTGTGTGGGCCGAGAAACAAGGACACAATATTGGGCCTGTGCAAGTGTGTAGGCAGAAAATCGAGGAAATAAGTAAGGTCAGTTTGATGGACCATTGATTAGTGGCGAGTGGGCAAAGAAAAGTAGGAAACATGTATCATTATCAACCATGACGAAAGACGTGCATAAAACCGGTTTTCTGTCCGGAATTTAAGGTGAACAAAAGCTAAAATCGGTTTGAACTGAAAAAAGTCAAAAACCCAAAACTATTGGAACAAGTCAAAGTCGGTTTGAAAACATTACGGATACTTTTTTTCTTTTTTAACAATTTAACAAATATTTTCCCACCTAAAACTATTGGAACAAGTCAAAGTAGGTTTGAAGTGCCGAAACTCGAAATGCAAACTCTCTTAAAACACAAACTTTGTCAAGCTATCCTGAACCAAATTTACGTGGAAACTCCGGGCGTTGCCGTCATCTAACATTGTAGCTTACTAGTAACCCAAAACATTTTTCATCACCTTGCAGTTATGGATTAACTAGAAGGGTGCCCACGCGATACAGCGGGAACAAAGACCGTTGATAATGATTTGGTTTCAATTTTCGGTTTATGACGATCAAGAACTGTTACTAATTGTTTATTTAAAAACCATTAAAATCGGATCGCAAACGGCGCTACTTAAATGTTAATTTTTTAACTAATAAAAACTAAGGTGATCTCATACTTAAATTAAAGATAATAAAATTCTCGTTTTTATGATGTAGGTTTTTTATAAAATATTAGCGTATGAAAAAAATATGATCGTTTAAAAGTTGTGGGTGAAAGTTTAAAAGTTGGGTTAAATATGAAATTTAAAAGTATATATAGTTAAAAGTTAAGGAGTTAACATTGTAACTACTAACAATTACTTTTATTGTTTTTTTATTTACACGTGGCAACCCATCTAAGTTCACCAATAAAGTTAGTCTTACTTCAATTTACAAAAAATAATTAAAGTTGAAAGTTAATTAAAGTTTATGGAACAATATTGCAACTATGTTTAAAAAACTTAAGTTTATGTTATTCATATTTTATAAGACATAATTACAGAAATTGTCCTTCATGTTTGCAGCAAATTTCACTCACTGTCCTTTATCTTCAAAATTGATATTTATTATCCTTTACGTTTACAAATCTTACAACGTTTGTCCTTTGGGCCCAACCCAGTTAGTTTTTCTTGTTAACTAAGGTCATGTGCGTTGCACATGAGGGCAAATTGGTCATTTTACCCATATATTAAAATAAATAGTTTTAATAATAAAAACTAATATATGTTTCCAAAATAAAAAAAAAATGAAGAAAAAAATACTTCAAATCAACAAAAGCTTATCCGGAACAGCACCACCAGCCACCCACCAGAAGACCACCATCGACCACCCACTCCAACAGAAGACCACTTTCGGCCGCTTGAATCTTGATCGTCTTCTACATCTTCGCCGATAGAGATCGGCCACCGCTACAATCCTCACCGTCTCTTTCGTTTTCCCGGCGATAGATGATAAAAACCCAGATCTATGACCTCCACGAACATCGGCAACACCGTTTTTTCGGAGGTGGTGGCGACGATGTTCCTGGACGGAAACGACACCGTTGTTGCGATTACAGGTTGTTTTAAATTAGGGACACTGAGAAGTCGTGATTGTTCAACTGAAAGCTGCGATTCAGTTGTTGAACACTCCGAACTCCAAGAAATCAACCTCCATTGATGTCAGAACAAAGCTTGAGCTCACAGACGAGGAAATTGAATATAAAAAGTGAAGAAGAATGGGGCTTGAGATGAGACTACAAAGAAGGAAAAGTGAAAAGGTGTGAAGCTGATCTGATGGAGGGGATGGAATGAACAGAGAGGTAGAGAGAGTGAGGGTTTTTTAGGGTTTGTATTTGGGGAAGATGAAGAATACAATGGAAAAGACTTATCTACCCTCATGTGACTTGCATGTGATCTGACTTAACCAAAAAATTTAAATGAGTTAGGCCCAAAGGACAAACGTTGTAAGATTTGTAAACGTAAAGGATAATACATATCAATTTTGAAGATAAAGGACAGTGAGTGAAATTTGCTGCAAATATAAAAGACAATTTCTTTTATTATGTCTATTTTATAATGGACTATTTTGTCCATCTTTCAACATGTTAGGTAAATTGTATCATTTTCTCTAAATGCCTTAATTTGCCCATAAGTTATGTATATATAATATAGATATAGATATGCTTCTCAATGTTGAGTTTGATTGCCAAAAAATACACCATATTTCTTATATTGAGCTATTTTGTGGTTCAATTTAACATTTTCATAAATCTAACATGTTTTCAAATTTCGTTGTTTTTATTTGTTGGTGGAACCGCAACAAGCATCGATTTGCTACATGAAGAACTAACATCAGTGGAAGAATGTGATTAACTATATTCAAGTGCCATTTGGAGCATTTTTTTTAGAAATAAGGGAGGGTTTTCGTGTCAATGTTTTAAGAGATTAAAGAGTGTTTTTGAGTGTTGTGATCTAACAGCACATCCGGTACCTGTATATACTAACAAATGGGTGAATAATGACCACAAAACGGCTAGAAACGGGTACATAGTCGTATGTCAACAACTAGATTGTTTCAAGCAATATAAACCGATTTCTCAAACATAATACCAAAAAATACCCCTAATAGGTTTCTTGCTCAAAGCACTAAACCAGATGCCAAAGCCTTCCTTAATTTATTCTCTCAAATGTTTGGGGATACGAGGAATGCGGTATGAACGGGCACCCCCCACCCCTCCCCGCGCATTTGTGTTCAGGCTTCACCACCGGTGAGAATAAGTTTATCTAGGTGATACTTATAGGAGGTGATGTTCCCGATCTCCTGTTCACCTCCATAACAACATGCTTTTTTTGCTATTTAAATTTTATGACTTTCGTTGTGATTACTCTTCGGTCGTGTTCTCGACCCCTCTACCATAATGCCATTTGTCGAAGTTTACTCATCTTCCTGCTTTCCTATACAAGAATGATACCATTTCTCCGTATAAACCATTTAGAAATCTTGGTTGTACACAAAAAACACGTGGTATGCATATGTGGCTTATCTTATTGTATTCACTTACGATTTTTATGCCTTCCAAATCATCTTAGCTGTAGTTGTTGATTTTATAGCCCGTTTGGATATCTAACTCTAATTAAGGTTCTAGATATGCAAAACTTCTTGTCGATTTTCCATGCCTCTCCTAATCATCTTTTTATAGAGCCCCAACAATTCTTAGCCCATAATCTTTTACTCTCATTTTAGGGCAACGACAAAGGGAGATAGACATATAGTAATAAATAAAAACTAGCACCGTCTACGTGACTAGGGAGGTCGACGGTTACTAGTTACAGCCTTACGGGTTAAGGAAACAACAAATCACAACACACGAAATACGCAATTCACTTACGTTCACAAAAACAAGATGCGCATTTTCTTAACCAACGGACTCAAACTATAAAAATTCATACGTTTAAGTGTTCATGTTTACTCGTTTATTTAGATAAAAGTTAAATAAACGAACAAAATTAAACACATAATTAAATAGTTTGATATTGAAAAGTTACGAGGGTGTTTATTAACATAATTAAATAGTTTATTCTAACTCTTGAATTTCCACCGTCAGATATTCACGAAACAAATCCAAACCGTTGATTTCAGGCAATTCACTTTTCACATTTTTATTATATAAACAACTACCCAGAAGCCATTTCAGCGTACCAGTGACGCCAACAGACGAACAAATTGCGAGTGACAGTTTTTGTTGATCGGAGAATAAGATGTCGGGAGTGACCAACGAAGAAGACAAGAAGCCAGCCGGAGATCAAGGGGCGCATATCAACTTGAAAGTCAAAGGACAGGTTAGGGTTTATGTTTTATTGCATTCAATTGAATTGCTTAATCGTGAAGTTATGTGACGATTGATGCATTTGTTGGTTAATTTGATGTTTTGATGATCGTTGTTAGGTTGTTAGATTAATAATTTAGGGATTTGTATTTAATTGACGAATACGGTTCTATGTGTATTTGACTCGATTGTTTGTATCTTTATTGGATTGGTTATTTTTTTATTTATGGAGTATTTGTATCCGGAATTTAACATGTCTATATGAAATGATAGGATATTAAATGTTTTTTTTTTTTTGCATAAAAATGAAGTTTGATTTTATAGCAGATTTTGCTAGGGATGAGCAAAAACCGAACCGAACTGAAAACCGACGAAACCTATTTGAAATTAATCAAAAACCGAATTAACCAAAAATCAGTTATCGGTCGTTTTATACCACCATTTCATGTGTTTATACCTCGATCTCATATGCATTTATACATTCATTTCATGTATTTCTTAGTAAATATTTAAGCCCAATTTTGATTTTGGATATTAATCGAAATTAACTGAAACTCATCGGGAACATGGAAAATACCGGATAAACTGAACTGATTGACCGAAAACCGATTGGTTAATTCGGCTGAGCTAATACGCGAACCGAACTGAACTGTACACAACTTAGATTTTGCTCATCAATGTATACTGCAGTTCCTTGGACTCATAATAACTGTTTGATCGCTTGTTCATTTTGTTTTGCTCATCAGTTTTTTGTTAATCAAAATTTTAGATGCAGAAATTGTTTTAAGATTGCCCTGAGATTTTTGAAACATCTGTTTTGGCAATGAGATCCATTGTCGGTTAGCTCACTTGTCTTGTCAACTTGGTTTATAAAGTGCGAGCTGTTTAGTCTATGATGCCATTGGATTTTGTTCATGATACTAGTTTCTCCGTCTTTGATGTTCTATACTTCTTTCTGTTTTCATGATTTCACTTTCACTTTTTATAGACCCGTAACATGACATATTTTTTTATCTTGATATCGTTTTTGTAACATGGATATACTACAGGGTATTCTGATGATCTTAACATGTGTTGGTTTTATTTTTAATAATTCTTTTACAGGATGGAAATGAAGTGTTCTTTCGGATCAAACGAAGCACACAACTTAAGAAGCTGATGAATGCATACTGCGACAGGCAGTCCGTTGAGCTTAACTCCATTGCTTTCTTGTTTGATGGCCGTCGCCTTCGTGCAGAGCAGACCCCGGATGAGGTCCTCTCTCTCTCTCTCTCTCATACACACACACATTTGAATTCATAATAAAGCTTAGTTCTTGCATATGGGCTAGTATATATATTTTTTTTTGCTGTCGCTCCTTATCGGTGGGTCTGTTACATTAAAATCCAACTTTAACAATTGATAAAAACAGAGTAATTGAATGTTATATGTAAGGGTCTAACTGGTAAGACATATATTTTAATGATATATAATTCTATAAATGTAGTTATTGCTACTTTATTCAATGCATTGATATATTATTTTTAAAACAAAAAAAAACACAAAAGGTTGTGGTTTTACCTGTTTGGAACCGTTATTGCAACTGTTGGTATTCTGTGTTTATATGAGGGTGCTCATGTTTAAAAAAATGATGTTAACAGTTGGAGATGGAGGACGGGGATGAGATTGATGCGATGCTGCACCAAACAGGAGGTGGTGGTTTGTTGCGGTTCTAGGAACTTATAACTGGAAGTTGAGCTCTAAGCTTTAGTTTGTTAGTATGGTTTTAAACTGTTGTGTAGCTATCTAATATACCTATCCTCAAATGTGGTGCTATTCTATCTTAATCATCATATGCTTGGTGCTGGTTATGCTTTTATTTCTCTACAATCTTGTTTCGTCTTTATTTTGGTCGTCTCTTTCTCAAATTCATTTTAACGTCACTGGAGTTTTAAGAAAATTACCAGCTTAATGTTATTTTATGTAAAAGTTTAAAATTAGTTGGACTCACTTGATGGTGTCTGGTATTCATATTGTAAGAAGTTAGAACGACTTGTGTGTGCAGGTTGTAGGATGATGTTTCCTCATCTTATAGATCAGACTTAATGACACAAGAACCCACGTTGATTCGAACAAAGGCTTTAATCATGGGATGTTGAAATATAAGGAGCATCATAAGACATGCTTTAATCATCTTGCAGTATGAGGCATCTGAATGAAATCATTTCAGGACGTCAAGCCCAGTATCCTGGTCACTGACCTCAAAGCCGACTATGATGAGGGTGTCTTCACTCTTCAACTACGAGGAACCAGTCAAACCACAACGGCAAGTGGTGAAACCGGCTTCATCGTAAACCACAGATCAACAAAAGCTAATAAAACTAGATTTTAATTCAACACTTTTACCAAAGATTTCAAAGACGAAAAGCTGGTTTGTTCGAACTAGCGTTTCAAA
This sequence comes from Bidens hawaiensis, assembly GCF_021521415.1. Taxonomy (NCBI): domain Eukaryota; kingdom Viridiplantae; phylum Streptophyta; class Magnoliopsida; order Asterales; family Asteraceae; genus Bidens; species Bidens hawaiensis. The sequence continues at coordinate 2,959,905 of NW_027491154.1, forward strand.
CAATAGGAAACAGAAGTTAGTCGACGTCATGCAAAAACAAGTAAATTTCAGCCTAGAGGGTTGTAATAAAACATTATTCAGTAGCATACGTTGACGAAACATTAATGAATAGAAATGACTGACTATAAGCTTGTATTTATCTCAAAAACTATTGCAAATCATGAAACTTAAATTGGCACCAGAATCAAACAAAACTCTAGCATACGTGTCGTTCCTCAAACCACAACGGCAAGTGGTGAAACCGGCTTCATCGTAAACCACAGATCAACAAAAGCTAATAAAACTAGATTTTAATTCAACACTTTTACCAAAGATTTCAAAGACGAAAAGCTGGTTTGTTCGAACTAGCGTTTCAAACAATAGGAAACAGAAGTTAGTCGACGTCATGCAAAAACAAGTAAATTTCAGCCTAGAGGGTTGTAATAAAACATTATTCAGTAGCATACGTTGACGAAACATTAATGAATAGAAATGACTGACTATAAGCTTGTATTTATCTCAAAAACTATTGCAAATCATGAAACTTAAATTGGCACCAGAATCAAACAAAACTCTAGCATACGTGTCGTTAACTAGGAACGTACCGGTGATAGTTTCCGGCATGTCGGCCGCTTTCTTCGTGTCAAGCATGAAAACTCTTGCATTACCCTTCCTTGCTTCATTCTTTTGGCCACTTCCACCCGCACCACCAGCAGCGGGTTTGTTCTTAGGGCATTCGAAGCTTAAGTGTCTCATCTCCTTGCAATTGTAGCAAGTTATCATCTTCTTCCAGCAATCGGCGGGTACCCGAAACCCGACGGGTAACTACCCGACAAAAACCCGACGGGTTTGGAACCGGTTTTACTAATCGGGTATGGGATGAGTTTTACTAATCGGGTATGGGTTTGGGATTGCCTAAACCCGTCCCAAACCCGACCCATTGTCATCCCTAATCAGTACCACATCACTCATTTTTCTCTCTTTCACTCCATCTTGCCCAAAGGAATTGGTTTAATCCATTTAACTCCATCTCACCCCTAATTGTTAATTTAATATGTTGTTATTGGACTTTTTAACTCATGAAAAGCATAATCTATGGTCTTTTTTAACAATTTAAACACAAGTGGGGAGTGGTTTATGATGAGTGGGTGTTTAGTTGTGATTAATTGTTAATAATATTGCATTTTTTGTTTAAATATTTGTTGAAATGTTATTACATTGAGTTGCTTTTATACTTGATACTTGATTGGGTTGAAGACAAAATTAACTAAAACGATTAACTTGTAAATTAATTTGTGAAAATGAATTAAGATGATTTAATTATACCATTCTTATATTAATAAACATAAGGTGAAAAAAGAATTACATTGTTGGTTGGTTTTGCATGGAAGGTGCTACGTGACAATTAATTACCACCACATCATTAGGCTATAATGTAAATTCAGTTTGTGGGTTGTATTACACATTTACACAGCAACGAAATACTCCCTCCGTCTCATTTTAAATGTCCATTTTTTCATTTTTGGTTGTCCCAATTTAAATGTCATTTCTATACATATAAATTCAATTTCCAATTATGCCTTTACTATTACATATACTAGATGTTTCATTTTACAAAAATGGATTTTAGCCATAATAACTTAAAGAACATTATTGTCATTTTACAACTCATAAAATAAAATGATCAAACATTTATTAATTTGTGTGTTTTGGGTCCCATGACATTTAAAATGGGACGGAGGGGGTAACAATTTGGACTTTGGTGGGCCATGACTACTCTCGAGAAAGCCTAACCCATAACAACTAAAAACATCTATATTGGGCTACATATTCCAAAGTTTGAGTTTCTATGTAACACCAAGCAAACTTGGGGAGACTTAAAGTTAATTATTGTGAAGCTTTGAAGTTTGTCACAGGTTTGTTTCTTCAAACTTGGAACAAACCTGCAGTGTGGGCCCCACATCTTTTATACACACACATATTATATGTACATCTATCTATTCTAATAAAAGACTACTTAATTTTGTCACTTGTCAATCTCATGGCTCTCATCATCTTTTTTTCAATATATGGTCCCTTATCTTTAAGTGATTTCAATATATGAATTCAAGTTTATTTTTATTAAAGGTAAATCCTAATCGACTTATTCATTAACATTAATGGTGAAAGAAGAAAATCAGGAAATTTCAACATTGAAGTTGCAGATCTGTTAGAATAAAATTTTCAAGTCACATGTAATTGCATATTAAATAAAATAAAGGCGCATCATTGTTTAAGAATTTGAATTTGTATGGTAATAAACAACAAATTGCTTTTAATCTGGATTCGAGCAATAGCATAATATTTTATATAAGATTGGTTACTGATTTTGATTTAAAAATTTCTCATATGCATTTGAACTCAGAAAAATGTGTATTTTCTTAATTTTCTCCAAACATTATATATAAATATTGTAAACATAGAGAATACCTATTACAAAAATCTTTTGTTTAGTTTTAATTATTTCATTGACTTTTGTGTGATATAAATGGGTTTAGAAATAAGAAAATCAATATTTAATTTTCAATATTTTTTTCCATAAAGCATACCAAAATGTTTCAAAACATATATTTTATGACTTGATTTATACTTTTTTATATATTTAAATATTTTTATATATTTAAATATATTTAATTTAATATGCCTTATAATACAAATTACTTAATTAAAAGCATTCAAATACAAAGTTTTAAACCAAAAAATGTGTTTCAGTCTCATCCACTATTTTTGCTTTCCAAAAATCAATTTTGTTATTGAAATCTAGATCTATAGAATATCATTTTCGTTAGGTTTTTACATAATTTCAATATTATATTAACTTATTAATTTTACTTTTATACAAACACAACGAATTGAGGTTTTGTTAGTGTTTATAGTTGGTTAGTACACAATTAAAGTGTTTATTATGGTTTATATTCAATACAAAAAAGCTATACGCAAAATTAAAAAAAATTACAGTCATAACATTTATTATTCAAATATGTTATACAAATTTATTAAGATTCACACATTAATTATAATGTAACTGAATAGAAATATTTATTATTTTTCTTAATATTTGTAACTTGATCATGTTCCTCATTATATTTCAAGGATATTCCGTTTTCATATTAATTTAAAAAAATAGTTAATTAGATTAAAAGTCATTTACAATGCTTTCATAAAATTAGAAATATATTCTTCTTCTTCTTCTTCTTCTTCTTCTTCTTATTATTATTATTATTATTATTATAACTAGGGTATATACCCGCGTGACACGCGAGTGGAATAAATTGTCACTAAACATAATCAACTTAAACATCAATTTAAACAAACATAATGTTTATTTAACTATTAAAACTTAATAGATTTACATTGTCACTAAACACATCACCATACCAACCAAAAACTAATAGATTTACATTGTCTTAATATTAAAACTTTCAAATTAGAGGAAGTTATTTTGAACATAACAAACATAATAAATTTAAACAACAAATTCAAGCAACACAATACTTCTTCAAACTTTCGGACCAAAACGTTAACCATTTACATTGTCTAGATCTTAAAAGTTAAAAGTTACAATAAGTTAATGTACATCGAACAACCAAAAAACATCAACAAAAGACATAAACATGTGCTTTCATATTAAACCACCATCAACTTCTTTAAACATTCTACCAAAACAAACTCATTTTGCTTCACCACCCGAAAATATAATAAAACATTAGCATCAATATTAAATATATTTAATAATGAGTAACATTTGAACATTAATAAAGTTATTTTTATTAAAACAAAATAACATACAACAACAAACAAAGTAAAACGACAACATAAAACATCTTTCTAACTTAAACCATTAAACCAAAAAGATATATCAATAAAAATCTTTTTTGGCCGTAATTTTATACATAACAAATTTGATACTCATTTAAAACAGACCATTTTGAAATATTTTCAAAATAGTTACAAAATATAAAAAAATTGGAATTAGTCAACTTCAAAAATTTATGAATTTTTTTGAGTTTTGACCAATCTTGCAACAAACTTTTAAATCAATGACATTAATATTTTGTTAAACTTGCAAAACATAAAAACGATTTACAAGACATTAGTATTTTGTTAAACTTGCAAAACATAAAACGATTTACAATAAATGAATTTTCAAATAACTTTGGAAAGATTAAAAAAATTTATGTTGACTTTGAAAATATTTAAAGGTGAAAAAATATGATACAAAAATATATATACCATATATACATGTATTTTAATAAAAAATATATTAAAAACGTGGAAATTAATTGTTATATTTAAATGAGAATATTATTAAAGACATTACTAACGAACATATATGAATATCCCGTACAAACAGAAAATGTAATAAGCACGTATTTAAGATATTGACATTTTATGTTGAGTATATATTAGAAAAATGAATTAAATTAGAATATATTAAATGGTCGGTCAACAATATTAAAGAAAGTTATTAACTTTAAAAATTTTAGAAAACACCGACCCACATTATAGTCAATTCTAAAAATAAATAAATAAATTATACTCAATTTGTTTATTTGAAATTCGAATTATTAATTTGAATACACATAAAAAGTAATAATTATAAATAATGACTTTAAACTTCATTATTATAAATCTGTTTACCAAAATTGTTAAACGAAATTTGTTATAGTCAAAGATCCTAAATACAAAAAATATTACAAAAATCATGGAATAATGTAATCTTGAAATTATTACTTTTTTAGCCGATCCACAATTAATATTATTTTATTACAGTCAAAGAAATATGCATTCAATTTTGTTAAAAACCCATTATCATTAATTATGATATTTATGTCTAATTATAAATTGGTCAAACATATAAGATAGGGAAATTGTGGAGATTGGAAACTAATAAACAATAAATATTGAAAATGAAAACAAAAATTTTCCATAACCAACTGTAATATATTTTTTTTAGAATTCAAATTCAAATAATATTTCAAATTTTTATAGTGCATTAATTGTTACAGTTGTAAGGCCCCGTTAACGGTAGCCCTACTTTCGTGTTGGATTTACTCATAAACGCAGTTCTAAATATCAGAGTTAATTAAAACATTCGCGGAATATAAAAGCTTTCATAAAACATTTCATAACAAAACACCTCTTGTCTTAAAACAACATCTTGTCTTTCAAAATAAACAAAACATTAAACTTAAACGTCTTGAGTCTTCCGATGCCAGCCCCTTATTCAGTGCCACGTGTCTCCTCAAGCGAGCTGCCTCATCCTACTCACCTGCGTGCATACTAAAAGTCAGTTACGCTGAGTGAGTTCTAGTTAATCACATAATCATACAATACCTTCTTACATTTCATACTTAACCTCTTAACTTTCTTACATACACACGTAAGTGCATATACTTTCATTCTTACCTTCATACTTCCTTTACATACATAATCATACGTTTTAAAGAGTCTTTCGCCCTATAACCTCACAGATATTATAAGGGTCTGGTCCCTAACATCACAGATATTATAAGGGTCTGGTCCCTAACATCACAGATATTATTAGGGTCTGGTCCCTAACATCACAGATATTATAAGGGTCTGGTCCCTAACATCACAGATATTATTAGGGTCTGGTCCCTTTGTTTCGTGTAATTGTACCGTACCTGTTCATACATACTTTCCTTGACAATACGTGCAATCTCCGAAGAGCGTTCACGTACCATCATCATAACATACATACATTATGCATACATCATATATTCATACATACATCCTATCTTTCATCATACTTATCAATCATATCTTAACTACCACCTGACGGTACTTGCAATATCCGAAGATCGTTCACGCACCGTCAAACAATCATCATACATAAATCATACAAGGCATACACTTACCACTTAAGATAAGTGTATTAACTATCACATCGAGTATGCACACAGCCCCGAAAACATAACAAGGAAGTGGGGCTAGAAACTCACCTCAATGTGGTTGCGTTCACCGTTTACGGTTATTCCCTTCTTGAGCTGTGCACGACTAACTGTATAGTAATTATACGTTTCAGTAAACTATCACTACACATATCGCCTTTCTAGTTTAATCATTACCCTCAACGAACGGGGGTCCGGGGGCAGCGCCCCTGGCAGCGGGGTTCTAGGGGCGGCAGCCCCTAGCGGGGTCCAAGGGGCAGAGCCCCTGGCTGGGGTTAAGCTGTCAGGTCAGCTTGGAAAAATTTTATTTTCATTAACTGTCTTATCACATTTTCCATTAGCATTTTGAATCATTGAATAATATGCTACTTAAAATTTCAAGGGTTTATTTGTAATTAAATCATTCTTTTCTAAGTCCAGGGACTATTCTGTCATTCTTTCAAAGTTCTGATTCGTTAAGATGCTCTTTAGCGAATTGGTGTTCATTCGTTACTTCTGTCCTTCATAACGAACTGGCTAATTTGTTACTTCATAACGAATTGGCCTTTTTAGCGAATTGGTCCATATTCGTTTGGTCTGCTTAACGAATTGGTCTTCTTGGCGAATTGGACCCTCATAGCGAACCAGTCCTCATAACGAATTAAACCTTATAACGAACTGGTCGACATAAGAATTGGACTTAACGAACTGAAGCTAGTTCGTCAGTCTTTCCTTAACGAATTAGTACACGAATCAAAGCTAGTTCGTTATATTCCCATAGACGAATCAGCTAGCGAATCGCTTCTAATTCGTCAATTACTCCCTAGCGAACTAGGGTTAGGTCAGGGGATGTCAGAACATTCCCTGATAGACGTGCACAAAAAAACCGGTTCCGGAACCTAACTGGTGGAACCGAACCGGAACCGGTTCCAGTTCCAACCCGGTTGGTACAATACCCGGTTTGGGTATTTTTGTACCCGAAAATCGTATCCGGTTCTCCTATTTGTATGTCAGTATCAGTTCCAACCCGGTTCCTACCCGGTTCTTAATTGGAACCGGTTCGGTTCGTACCTGGAAAAACTGGTTCCGACGGGTTTTTTTTGAAGGGTCAAACAAAAGTCAAACTAGCCGTTGGAACCGGTTCCAACGGTAATATAGCCGTTGGAACCGGTTTTTTAGACACCAATTAGCCGTTGGAACCGGTTCCAACGGTAATATAGCCGTTGGAACCGGTTTTTGAGACAATAGATCCGTTGGAACCGGTTCCAACAGTAATATAGTCGTTGGAACCGGTTTTTGATGCCCAAACCTATATATAACTTGTTTCCACCACTTGTTTCACCACCAAACTCAAAAACAAACTAAAATACTACTCCTTTAGCAAACCCGTTCCTTTACCCGACCATCCAACTAAATATTATTATGGCACCCATCAAAAAAACTAACAAGAAGGCTAAAACATAAACGATACTAAACATAACAACTAAAACATAAAAAACAAAGTCCGTCGTTTTAATCCGGGAATACTTATTTTTGGGTTGTAGAGCCGGACGACTCTCCCACTTCCGTTTTTTTAGCTTCCAACCTTCTTTTCTCTCGACAATACTTATTCGTATGTTTTCGTAATGTCGAGTTGGACCCTGCTTTAAGAAACTTCGAGCAATATTTGCAACGTGCCAACTCATGTGAGTCGGTCATGAGACACAAATCGTAATGAACCCAAACATCGGGGCATCTTGTTGTTTCGATCACCATAACAACGTCATCATTAGTTGCCATTTGTTGTCGGTTTAAGGTTAATTGTGGTTTGGAGTGTGTTTTATAGTTTTGGAATTGGTTTAACAAGTATACAAACAAACCTTGCTATTTATAGTAAGAAAATAACCTATTTGTAGTTAAAAAACCGGTTCCAACGGTTAAAAACGGCTATATAGCCGTTGGAACCGGTTCCTAACGGCTATAATATTTAAATTTCAAAAAAAACCGGTTCCACCGGTTTTTACGTAAAAAACGTTTCCGGTTCATACCCTACCCGGTTCTTAAAAGTTAGCATATCTGGGCATCGGTTCGGGTCGGGAACCGAACCGGTTCTTGATTGGAACCGGTTCCATTTTACAACCCGGTGTGAAAAAACCGGTTTCGAACCGGTTCGGGTTTTCCAGTTGAACCCGATTTGTGCACGTCTATTCCCTGACACCCGTAACCTCGTATTAACTTTTCCGGCGCCGCCTTTCCGGCGCCGCCATTGCCGGAAAGCCGCCGGAAAAACGCGAACTCACCGGAAAAACGAGTTTTAACTCGTTTTTCGCCCCGTTCGATCTAGATCTGAGCTAGGGTGATCCCTAAGCTCATCATAGGTTCGGTTTATACCCGATTCCACCCGGATCTCGTGATTTAAACGGTTAAACGGTGTCGGCTCGTCGTTTCGCAACTATATCTAACGGGTTAAGCTCATACAATATAATACTATCATTACCTCGGGTCGGTTCTCGGTTTCCTTCTTGATATCGGTTTAGAGAGAGAGAACTAGAGAGAGAATCTTAAGTGTGTGTTTTGGATGGTGTAAGGGATATGTGTAAATGAATTAAATGGAGGATTAAGGGTATATATATTTTTGATCATGGGCTTAAGCCCAAGGTCTTTCCTTCATTCCTCCATAACCCAAGTCCATAACCCATATCCATTTACCCAACACAAGTCCATCTCGTATTCTATTCAACTAAACCGATAACGACCCGCTATAAAATAAACGAACTTTATTTTATTAATATAACTGAAAGTAGGATGTTACAACAGTTTCCATAACCAAATGATGAGACCCATTAGCATTAATTGTGACATTTATGCCTCATATACATTAGTCAAACAAAAAAGATGAAAATGTGTAAATGTTAGAAAATATAATAAAATAATAATGTTTTAAGTCAAATACATTGAAATATAAAAATGGTAAGAAGTAAATGTTATTATTTCTGTCAAAATAAGATGTAACAACTAATTAGAAAATGTAATAAATTAATAATAACAAAATTACTAAAATTATAATTATTATTATAAATTATAGAGATTATCATTAATAAATAGATAAATATAAGATACAAAAATATATTTTTTTAATACATCGGTTGTTATTAAAATATATTAAATGGACAAAACCAACAACTATATATGATTGATTATATAAAAGTCAAATAAAAATGTTTGACCAACTTAAACGTTTGACCAACAATTAACTAAAAAAATCAACTTTAATTTAAATTTGGAAATTTAAACTTTTTAATCAAATTGTTTAACTTACCAACTTAAACGTTTGACCAGCAATTAAATAAAAAAATCAACTTTAATTTAAATTTGGAAATTTAAATTTTTTAAATCAAATCGTTTGGAAATTTAAACTTTTTAAATCAAATCGTTTAACTTACCAACTTAAACGTTTGACCAGAAATTAAATAAAAAAATCAACTTTAATTTAAATTTGAAAATTTAAACTTTTTAAATCAAATCGTTTGGAAATTTAAAATTTTTAAATCAGATCGTTTAACTTACCAACTTAAACATTTGACCAGCAATTAAATAAAAAAATCAACTTTAATTTAAATTTGGAAATTTAAACTTTTTAAATCAAATCGTTTGGAAATTTAAAATTTTTAAATCAAATCGTTTAACTTACCAACTTAAACGTTTGACCAGCAATTAAATAAAAAAATCAACTTTCCAGGTTAAACCTTTGACCAGAAATTAAATAAAAAAATCAACTTTAATTTAAATTTGGAAATTTAAACCTTTTAAATCAAATCATTTGGAAATTTAAACTTTTTAAATCAAATCGTTTAACTTACCAACTTAAACGTTTGACCAGCAATTAAATAAAAAAATCAACTTTAATTTAAGTTTGGAAATTTAAACTTTTTAAATCAAATCGTTTGAAAATTTAAAATTTTTAAATCAAATCGTTTAACTTACCAACTTAAACGTTTGACCAGCAATTAAATAAAAAAATCAACTTTAATTTAAATATGGAAATTTAAACTTTTTAAATCAAATCATTTTAGAAAATAATAAATTGTAATGATGGTAAGTTTAGACGTTTTGGAATATTGACTTACCATTTACAAATTTCAAATTTAACTTAAATTTGGAATTTAAAATTCGAAATTGTAATCGTTTTAGAAATAAAAAAAAGTAATCGTGGTAATGCTACATGTTATGGAATGTTAAACCACTGATTTACAATTTATTATTGGCCTTACCGGAAAAAGAATAATGATAATGTCCATGGATGAAACTTTTTATTTAGGACCTAGAAGAACAACATGTAAAAGAAAAATACAGGAAAAATATAAAACATCAAATAAATATAAAACAACCATTGTTATAGGTATAACACATGAACCGAAAAACTTACCGGAAAAACGTAAAAACGTGGAAATATTAGGTTAATCGCCGTTTTTGATTTAGAACCTAAACTGATTTAAAAAAAATCAGTTAACAATGAAAATAAAGATAAAAAGGTTAGATCTACAATAACCGGAAGTAAATATGATGTTGCCGGAAAAAGATATAACCTTGCCGGAAAATCATATAACATTGTTGGACATTAAATATAATATATAACCTTACCAGAAAACGATTAATCTCGATCTACATTACCGGAATATAGAAGATGGTGGATGGTGGAGTTAGAGAGAGAGAGAGAGAGAGAGATTAAATACAAACAAAAACGGAAAACAAAAATCTTACCGAAAAACCTTACCGGAAAACCGTAATAACTTTAAAATATCAATTCAATCTTGGATTTTGATATACAACCTAAAGAGATTATTACAAAATCATATAACAATTAAAATAAATATAAAACCATATCGGAAAACCTTACCGGAAAAAGATATTACCTTGCCGGAAAATCAAATAACATTGTTGGCCATTACCGGAAAATGATTAATCTCGATCTACATTACCGGAATATAGAAGATGGTGGAGTTAGTAATTAAGCCGAGAGAGAGAGAGAGAGAGAGATTAAAATGATTAAAATGATGGTGGAAAATTCTAAGGTTTAAATAGTGTGTGAGATGACACATGGCAGCATATTAGAGAGTCTTAGAATGGAAATGAGATGACATGGAGGCCTAGGTGGACACCCTAGTAGAAGGACATTTGACAAAATTGTATTGATTTAATAGATTAGTAAGATAAGGGAAAATTCTCAAAATAGCCCTTTTTTAGAGAGAGAAGTGAAAAATAGCCTTAAATTTCAACATATTCCCAAAATAGCCCGTCTAATTTGGACTGAGTAGACGAGATCTGAAAAAATCCTCCGGCCAATAAAATTTAGGCAAGTGTCAAAATCCGACGATATTTTTAAAAATATTGGCGGACTAGTCCATATTTCCTATTAGAAGTTTTTGAAATTAAACAGTCTTGCCAGACGGTCTTTTAATGTTTCCTAACAGGTCCCCACAACTTCCAAAAACATGGGAAAATATGCCTTCAAATTCAGTCTTTCAAGACGCATTTATGGTGAATTTGTACCAATAAGATCATAAATTTATAAATATTGAGGGATCCCTCCATATTTTTGAACTAAAATTTATATTCCAAAGTTGTCTTGCCAGACGGGTTATAAAAGTTTCTTATCTCGACCCTATATATTTTAAACTCATGAAAAAATGTGTCATTCAACTTTGTCTTTCAAGACACTTACTTGAAAAATTTGAACGAATGGGATCATATTTTTGAAAATATTGTGGTACCCGTCCATATTCTTCACAAATCTTTATATTAAAAATTTGTCTTGCCAGAGGGTTATATAAGCTTCTTATCTCGACCCTATATATTTTAAACTCATGGAAAAATGTGTCATTCAACTTTGTCTTTCAAGACACTTATTTGAAAAATTTGAACGAAGGGGATCATATTTTTGAAAATATTGTGGTACCCGGATACGAGTACGATGAGAACTTGTATGATAATCGGGAAATGTGTGTTACTTTAAACCGAGCTTCAAGTAAATCAATTAGCTTGGAATGGTTAATGTTTGAAGCAAGACTAACACATCCCCGTTTACAGTTTATTGGAACATAACCATACCTCCCGTTACCGGTTTGCCAGTTACCACCGTAACAAACAACATTATCAAAATCCATGGAAGATAAGGTTTAGAGTGGTATGAGAGGATGGTTTAGGGTGGTATGAAGTGGAAGATGATGAAGATAACTCATGTATATTCTTATGATGATCATGTCGGAAAAGACGGAATCTCATACTATATTGTCGGTATAGACGAAATATAAATAAATTTTGAAGGTATAGACTAAATTCAAACACATAAGAAATAAACTACAAACTCATCTTCTTGGTACAAATCACCCTAAATGCGTCTTGAAAGACTGAATTTGATGACACATTTTCTCATGTTTTTGGAAGTTGTGGGGACCCGTTAGGAAACATTAAAAGACCGTCTGGCAAGACTGTTTAATTTCAAGAACTTTTATTGGGAAATATGGACTGGTCCCCGATATTTTTAAAAATCTCGTTGGATTTTGACACACTTGTCTAAATTTTATTGGCCAGGGGATTTTTTCAGATCTCGTCTACTCAGTCTAAATTAGATGGGCTATTTTGGGAATATGTTGAAATTTAGGGCTATTTTTTAGTTTCTCTCCTAAAAAGGCTATTTTAAGAATTTTCCCTAATAATAATAATAATAATCCGTATAGGTTAGGGTTTAGTTTGTAGCATTTTTATTCAAATGATGTTTGATTATGTCAAATTAGGGTTAGCTTCTACTCATATACGGACTTTGATTTTATTGTTTAGGAACCAATTTTCATTGAAAGAGAGAACTAGGGCGGTTAACGAGCTGACCCGAGTTCAAGCTCGACTAGAGCTCGTTTTGAGTTTTGACTTACGAGAGCTTGAGCTCGAGCTAGGCTTGTTTTGAGCTTTTCTTCTAATGCTCGGCTCGTGAGTAGTTTTTTAAGCTTGGTTCGGCTCATTTAATGGTTATTGATTACTTTTTGTATTATATATATAGTATTGAGAAAAACCTTTAACGAGCGCCTAAATGAGCTTCTCATACAAGGGTCGAGCTCGGGCTTGATAACTAAACAAGCTTTATTTGAGGCTTTGGCTCTGCTCGATCTTGAAAAAGCTTAGCTCGTTTTGAGCTTTTTATTTATTTATCTCGAGAAGCTCTCGAGCGGCTCAGTTCTTTTGTACTCCAAGATAATACTGGAAATGATCATAATAGGATAATAGGTTTTTGTTTTAAGGAGACTTTTATCATCTGCTTTTAGTATTAAGTGATAACTCATGTGCGACTGTTTGTTGTGATTCCAGGACGGTAATGAAGTGTTCTTCAGGATTAAAAGGAGCACACAGCTGAAGAAGCTTATGAATGCTTACTGTGACCGACAGTCTGTCGAGCTTCCATTGCTTTCTTGTTTGATGGGCGTCGCCTTCGAGGCGAGCAGACTCCTGACGAGGTTCTCTTTCTTTCTCGCATAGATTGCTTACTGCAGTAGTTGCTCAATCTTGTTTTATGCACGTATGAGTTATTTGTTTATGGTGTGACCTTGAATATGTTCTGTTTGTATGTTGCAGCTGGAAATGGAAGAAGGTGATGAGAGAGATGCAATGCTTCATCAAACGGGAGGTACATCTGGCGAATTTTGGATGCAGAGTACTGTATGGTTTAGTGTCTGTGCTGTAGACACACCAGTTGAACTTTCTGGTTGTTGTCTCAGTTTGATTGTTTTGTCACTGAGGTTTATGATTTGTGTTTGATTATTGTCTCTAGTAAACTTTTTGTAGGATTTGTTACGTTAACGTGCTTTTGTGTTAATCTATCTTTTGTTTGAAGTTGATTCTGGTTGCTATCTCAGTCTTATGGCCCATCACAAGCATCAAAGATTTCATTTAAAACTTTTCTGTTTTGTTACTATTGCTATTCGGGAGTTTGGTTTCTAGATTATATAATATGATATAAACTTACCTCGTCAACGACATATAGTTCTTATTTAATCATTTTTGAAGCGATCTTGTTTACTTCTTCTTTGATAAAAGTAATGTGTTGTTTGGAACAAGACATTTGATCAATTTTGTTTGCAATGTTCATGTCATATTGTCGATGATATTTTCCTTTACATCTTGATCCTTGAAATCTAGAGTTCCTACCAAGTCTGCTTCCTTTCCAGAAATCTTTATTGGCTTGAAACTGCATTATAACATTATTGTGTTCCTCCTAGACGGAATTTGGATGTTACCACTTTACCCTTGTTGAGAACTCAAGATAAGGTATGGCTCGTATCATAGGATCAAGGTACGGAAATTTCTGTATCTTCTACTTTCACATGGATTCTTTAAAATCATAGTAATGAATACACTTTGACCAGCAAGCTCATTCTTCTAGCAACACAAGTTCTTTTGATGAGTTCATTTGGGTACAGTGAAGCCCTGCAAACGAGAATTAAAATGAGTGAGATAGATGAAAACAATAGAAATTGCCCAAAGGTTAATTGCAATACTAACTCACCATAACTAGGAAGTTTATTTCAATTTCATTTGTACGTTAATTTTCCCCAAATAACACATACAGATTTCTGAAGTCTTTTTAGAGTTTGTTAAGAAAATTGATAACCACTTAAAACTAAACTAACTATAAATAATTAACTAGAGTCTAGAGGGGTGCGCCAGACCTTAGTGGTAGTGTATAAAAAATTAACTAGAGTCTAGAGGGGTGCGCCAGGCCTTAGTGGTAGTGTAAGACCAAGTCGACGCATGAAGACCCAAGCAGCAAGCTACTTTGACAAGTTTTCCCCCATAAAAAATAAGATTAATATCGAGTGAGCTCATGGCTCACATATCAGATATTAAACTGATAAGAACAGATACTACACTTGATCTTAGCCAAAAGGCCGAGAAAGGTATGCTTGAGACCTCCTTGGGCAACTGATAATATACGCAGTCCTTTCATGTGTGTATTCTCTACTCAGCCGATGTGGGATGTGAGGCATCTGTTTTTCTTATTAGTTTTCAACCCTCCAGATCCTTCAAAACGTGCCTGGAAATTACTTTCTTGCTCCCTCATCACACTCTTATCAATAAACCGAACTTATTTCTAAACCTGATAACTATTGGCTATATTCAAACTTTCCCATTGGTTTATCAACTCTAAATCTCTTATAATAAACCATGAGGAAGTGCATAGGCCTGTAGTTAAACCAAACGTTCGGTAAACTGTTCGTGAACCGTCTGGTGGGAAGTTCGTTTATGTTTGTTTAATTAATAAGCATACGAACATGAACAAAAAATTTGTGTTTGTTTAATTAAACTAACGAACATGAACACATATTTTGTTCATTCATTTTATGTTCGTGAACGTTCACTTATGTTTATCTATGTCTGCTTTTTTATGTTCGTTTACATAGTAATAGGAATAAATTAATATATTTTTTTAATAGTCAACGAATCCTCCAAATGAGCTACTAGCTAAAGTCACCACATCGAGATAAGCTCGTCTTCCGATTCGGGGAACCCCTTCACCTAAGGCCAACGTCATGAACATTCGCCCGAAGGCACGACAGTGTGGTGAGATAAGCACCCGTTCAGTTCAAGGATCCAACTAGTGAACACCACCTACTCGTCTAGTCTCCCATCATCACCTGGTGTCGCTGAAACTAAATGAGGGGGCGTGATTCGAACCTGGGTCACATGGAACACCTACTCTCTTCCTTGGCACTCCACTACAAGCTCATTGGCAAAAATTATTATCTGGATGAGTCATCTACTTAATGGATTTATATTTGTTCATTTGTGCTCATTTATGTTTGTGTTCATTGACACTTGTTCATATATAGAATGTTCATCTTTGTTCAGTTATGTTCATTTATGTTTGTGAACTGTTCATTTAAATTTTAAACAAATAAACATAAACGAACATGAACACAAAATATATGTGTTCGATTAAGTGTTTGTGTTCGTGTTCATTTAAAGTTAAATGAACAACACAAACATGCCCTTGTTTGTGTTCATTCGGTTCGTTTACAGACCTAGAAGTGCGGATTAAGGTCATCAAGTTTTTAACAATCAACCAACACTACAAATCCGTTTTAGAATGCACCTGACTGAATTTATTCTATGGCATGCATCATCAATAACTTCACCTTGAAACTTAGATGTTACATACTTAAAAGAATTCAAACAAACATATGGTTCATAGTGTCTTCATCTAGGTGCGTTTTTTCTGTTTCGTGTATTTTTCATTTTCCTTTAGGTGCTAGTGAATATACAACTTATAGGTTGATTTATATGCAAGTTGTCTGATGCCTCTACGTGTAAGGATGACATGCAAGTTAACAACGAATTAAAAGTAAATAGAAGTACACGCTTAATCACATAGCTAATAACAGTTCTATTTGTTAAGTTATCCATGATGCACGCCTGCTTATATTATCTTCAATTGTTATTTGTTAACTATGATAAAGTGAAAGCAAATAACTATAGATTTGGACACACAATTGCCAAAGGCGCCAAAAAAAGTTTGTCATGCGATGTGGGTGATTACTAACCGTTAAAGACAATCATTTCTTTCTAACCCGATTGTGATGTTCATCATATGGAATGGCAAACATTTATTTAAAGGAAATTATGTAAACTTTGGTGGTAGTTGGGATGCTTATTTACCTCAACATGTGTAGCAATTCAAAGAACTTTTGACGCACAAGTTTGTTACCGTGTTATCTTTGAATGTGATAAAATGCTACTTATAAAGCTCCAAACGATAAAGCATCAAATGTGTTGTTTAAAGTTTACAAAAATGCAGAGTTTTACAAAAATATACCTTAGCATAAAAGTGGATGTTCAGCAGCCATAACCCCGTTTCCCATAGCACAGAAAAGCGTATCATCTGTCATCATCGTGATCAACTGCGTATTAGTAAATGCGTTCATGTTAATGTATATATAAACAAAAAAAATTCAACATAACAACAAAGCTATTAGTTAAACTCTCTTGCTGCTTTGCTGGTAACAATACTTCCAATGTATTCAAAAAACACATACATCTAAATGAGTATAATATGTTTATAAAGTGATTATAAACAACTGAAGGTGAATCCTCGCAAAATGAGAATCATACAAGTTAGCGGGTGAAGAATTGGGAACAAGGGACAGTATAGAAATAAAATACAGCAGTATTCTTAGTTTTCACTATAGTACAATTAGAATTAAAGATTACAAAAATGTAGTTATTTACATAAACATTTATTAAGAAAAGTTCGGCTATGTTTTGGAGGGGTGGTAGTGTAAGACCAAGGAGACACTTGAAGACCCATGGCCTGGTGGTAGTGTAAGACCAAGGCGACACTTGAAGACCCAAGCAACAAGCTACTTTGACGTGTATTCTCCATAAAAAATTAGATTAATATCAAGTGAACCGATGGCTCACATATCAGATATTAAACTGATAAGAACAGATACTACACTTGATCTTAGCCAAAAGGCAAAGAAAGGTATGCTTATTTTATTCTTGGGCCTTTGTTTATGTAGGCACTCTCTTCATATGTGTTTTCTTCACCCAGCCGATGTGGGACTGTGTGAGGATTTTTCTCTTTGTACCTGACTGCAAAGTCTATTAATTCCTAAAATCCATAATACATGCATTCATTTTCTAACAAGCCTGATCCAGAACCTCACCGTGAAATTTGTTGTTTCAAACTCAAAGAGTACCCGCTTTTGCTTACTCACCCTCTTATCAATAAACGATCCTTTCTCTGAAACCCTAACAACTATTGGCCAAACAAAGACAAAATTTGCCTGAATGCTAGACAAAGTTAATCCAAGAAGTAATAGATGCTCTCTTACACCTGTGACATGTTTATTCCTATCTAAATATCAAAAGTCTTTATACGCAGGCGCCTTGCCTGCACCAGTAAGAGTAAATACAGGGTCCACAACCTCAGTAATCATAAGAAGACAAGAAAATTATGAATATTGCCATTTTGTTGTAAACCTGTTAACAGATATTATTCACTCTTATCAATAAATTAAAGTCTCTCTCATGTCTTATAAGAGTAAATACATAGTCGTACATAGTTCCATCAACAAACAAACAAACTAAGAATGTATCTGAAGAGGTAGATCCCAGCAGAGCCCAGTTGGACCCGCAAGACTCACCTTGAAGAGGGACGTCTGCGCAAGGACCAACTGGTTCCGCAGGACCCACCATGCTCAGAGATGAAGACCTTACGCGCAGTACGCCAGCTGTTCCCGCAGGGAAAGCCTCCCAATGGTGAAGTACCCCGCCTGTCCCCGCAGCTGCGGATACAAGCCATCAGGGAAGGCTACCCGCACTAATAGCAAGGCTACACGCACAAGGCACTCAATAATTCAGTGTCACCTGAAGGAATGAGCAAGGCGGGAATACTCCCGCCCAAATGAGCCAGTCCGTATGCCTCTGGAAGATCTTTTGTACTATACCTGCCAAGGTATGGACAAAATAGACAAGATCTGACCAAAGCAGCCCTTGAACCAATCACAGGGTGACAGCTCACCGACAACAGTACGAGGAGGAGCATGCTCTAGTACTGTTTGTCACTATTAGCCGCTGCCTACTCACCAACCCTTGTCGTGGCACGCACATAGCCTGCAGTTGGTGGAAAGGGAACAGTACACAGCCGGCCTTGTCACTATCAGCCGCTGCCTACCCACCAACCAGCATGGCACGTGCGTAGCCCATAGTTGGTAGAACAGGAATATTATACAGCTGGCTGTACCTGCTTGGAAACCTACCTTCGGGCTATAAATACTCCAAGACCTTGGAACGGTATAATCATCTGGTATTTTACCTTCACTAGCTATTTCTCTCAATATACACTTATATTCAGAGCAATCTAGTCTGATTCTCACGCCGGAGGGTGGTCACAAGGAGGAACCCCCCCCCCCTTCTCAGTGACGAGCTCACGGTGTTTGTTTTGCAGGTCATCTGAAGAACATCCTTCTTTACCGGACCTGACCCTCGTGGGAAACATCTATTTAACCCCCAGATTATCCGTAATCTGCCCGGGGTCGATTAGTGTTTCTTCAGTATCTGATCAAACAAGTTTGGCTGCAAAAATTGAAGCCCTAAAGTGGATGCATTAATTAAGAACTAAACACTATGCGACACCAAGCCCCTCATTTATTATAATTATGATATAATGCAGAGTCCCTCATCCCACTTGACTAGAAAACTTGTTTGATCTTTACTAGAGTCGTAAAGAGTAAAGATTTGTTAACGTATGAGTATAGGAAGCTGCAACTATGGCAACATGAGTTGGATAATGTGTTCAACTCCATTAGTAATTACTGCATAATAGAATAATAATAGATTAAAAGGGAAACCTTTTGCTTGTAGGATATTATAACTATTCAACACATCTGGCTTTAAATCAAGGTAAAATCTGTTAACTTCTTTCACTTAATTGCTAGTCATATTATTCATTCTACTAATTAAGACAATTTCCACAAATAAAAAACCAGAAAATTACATTCCTAATTTAAAATTTTATAAAAAGCAAAGAGCATTAAGAACAGAAAGAATCTTTAACTTACTTAAAAAGATATAAAGAATAGCTTTAACTTACTTTAAAAGATATAAAAAATACTAAATAAATTATACGGAAAAAAGGAAAGGTATAACTACTTATTAACTAATAGAAATTGACTAAGGTTTGGAGGGGTGCGCCAGGCCTTAGTGGTAGTGTAAGACTAAGGCAACGCATGAAGACCCAAGCAGCAAGCTACTTTGACGGGTCTTCCCCCATAAAAAATAAGATTAATATCAAGTGAGCCGATGGCTCACATATCAGATATTAAACTGATAAGAACAGATACTACACTTGATCTTAGCCAAAAGGCCGAGAAAGGTATGCTTATTCTCTTCTTGGGCCTTTGTTTATTTAGGCAGTCTCTTCATATATGTTTTCTTAGTTCAGCCGATGTGGGACTGTGAGCTACTTTTGCCATAACAATTGCTGATTAATGTTCAATAAACTGTAATGAGCATAAAGTATTCACCAATTGATTGAAACTTGAACTACACTCTAAATCTATTTTTAAAGGCATCATCCATAACTTCACCTGAATATTACTGTTTATAAGTTGCCTAAAACTATAATATTTTGCTAGAACCCTTCCCAACCCGACTACTGACAGGCGATGTTGAGTAGATAACCTCTACTGGTTTCTACATCCCAATCATGATTCTAACTTATATCCGTTCGTTCATAGTGTTTTCTCTAGGTGGTTTTTTTTTCTATTTCTTTTCCACTTAAGTGCTAGAGAGTATCAATCATGGTAAATAAGTGTAACAACCCTATTTCACTACTTAATAAACTAGGAGCTTCAAGCCTCATCGATCCTCTAACAGGTTTCTTGTGGTTGCAGCTTGTATGGTGACCCGAGAAGAGGAAACTGACACCGATCTGAACCGATCTTTCAAGCAAAGTTTGTTCATGAGACTATCATGCACACATATCGCAACTTGAGCGATAAACTTGTGGAGGTAGCCTTCTAGATAACCTCCTTAAGAACTTCTTGAGTTGGACATATAATAGCTCAAGTTCTCTCCATCATTACTAAATGTTTTCATATTTAACAGTTCAAGAAATTGTCTAGTACATATGAAAACAGTGAGGACCTTCGGAAAAAACCAACTTAAGCTTTTTAAAGCAGTGAACAGCATCAATGAAGTTGTATAAGCATCTGTTAAGATCTTTTTTTAATACCTAGTATATGAAGAGGAATAATACCTCAATTCGCTCGATTTCAAGCCGGCTCGTTTTCTAACCGACTTGATGGCTCTTTTAATATACACACACACACATATTATAAATAATAACAATATTATATACATGGCCCAAATGGCCTTGACGACCTCGTTTACAAATTTCACTTTCTAAATCCCGCCTTCGACGTTCTCGCTACCAAATTCTAGTTTCTAAATCTCTCCTATATATTTACCATCGAATCAACGATTATTGGCATGCAAGTATTTTTCCTCCTTTTTATTTAATACATAAAGAAGTTGGGCCGACATTTTGTATAAAAAATATATTTTTAAAGAAGTCGAGCCGAGCATTGTGTAACAGCTTGTTAAATAAAATTGAGCCGGGCCTAGCCGGCTCGAGTTAAGTTTGAGTCGAGCTGGGCCTAGCTAAGGCTCGTTTACAGCTGTTCTTTCTCTTACAGGCACTCTACCTCAGCAGGGAATCTAGTTCAGCAAGGTCCTCTTTAATGGTTCCAAGCATCTGTTAAATTCATCATTTCTTTTCTATAAATTCGTTAAAAAAACAGGATATGGACAGAGATTAAGGAAAAAAGAATTAACAAACAAAACATGCTTTGCATTTAGCATTTCGGAAATAATGCCACAACAAGTAACCTATGTAAAATTTTATTCAAAACAATAATCATAAGTTTGCGGTCGAAGTTTAGAAACGGTAACTTGTGCATTTCAAAGCCTCAAACCTAGCAATGAAGTTACTCACATAAATCACAAACTCATCTTTCCAAAGTGTGAATACTGAATTTGGTCTAAAAACTTCAAACTATGATTTGGAGGGGTGCGCCAGGCCTTGGTGGTAGTGTAAGAGCAAGGCGACGCATGAAGACCCAAGCAGCAAGCTACTTTGACAGGACTTTCCCCATAAAAAATAAGATTAATATCAAGTGAGCCGATGGCTCACATATCAGATATTAAACTAATAAGAACAGATACTACACTTGATCTTAGCCAAAAGGCCGAGAAAGGTATGCTTGATTTATTCTTGGGCCTCTGTTTACATAGGCAGTCCCTTCATATATGTTTTCTTCACTCAGCCGATGTGGGATAGCGAGTAACAATATCTTTCTGTTTCACTGCAACAAAACCTAACTTGAACTCTAGAAGCATAGTATACTATGAAGGGTCACAAAAGTAAAAACAAGGTAAAAGCCAGTTCATAAACATAACCCAAGTTTGTTCATCCAATCGATGAACACTCAAACCAAACTCCCCCATCATTTAGGCGCAGGGACGCGAGAACCTAAGAAACAACTTTTTTGTTTTTTTTTCTCTTTTTTATTTTGATATATGCCAATGGTAGGAAACAGAAGTCTAAAAATTGCAAGGTTACCAAGCTCGGGAAAATTAATTCCGTACCTTCTCAACGATATTTACACCAAAATAGTTAGCATGCTCCTGAAGATTATCAGAAATTCCTAGTTCAAATATCATGTTGATATGCAGAAGTACGATTCTACTGCAAGACTCTACAAAATAAAAAAAGCATTTGCGGTTATAAAAAAGTAATTAATAAAGTCATATAGCATTCATGTCAATATTCAACCACTACAAAACGCCAACCTATTGTTTATGTAACTCATACACTGAAGATAGTTAACATGAGTTAGTGACTCCCGAAGCAGACATTAGCAAAATACGGTGTTTTAGCCCAAAAACAATAGGATCGGACACCAAGGAGGTCAATACCATCTAGAAAGGAAAATAGATGTGTGGGTAGTGTGCAATACACAATCTATTAAACATAGAACCCTGGTGATGCCTATACAATTCTCAATAACTAACTTCAGTTAGAGCTCCCTTGCCAAAGGTTTTAACCTCAGTGTAATTTTGAGAACATAAAAAAAAGAAGAAATATTTCTTGGTTGACCGCAGTAAGACCATGTTTAGTTACAAAAGAAGATACCTTAGCATCATTCAAACTTGGTGTATCTGACCAGTTAAGTTCTGCTGAAAGTTGATTCCCTTGAGCAGATGCCTCGAGAACTCAAGAATATGTAAAACCAGTTATAGTCGGAAACTGTTGTAAATATGTGACAGCAAAACGACACAAGAAATTGTATATTAAAATATATACGAACATGCAGTCAAACCACATAGTGAGGACTGAGGAGTGAAACGCGCTTTAGCAGCATCTGATAAAACAAAAGCACATAGGGTTCATAGTGTCTTCCCTAGGTGTGTGTTGTTTTCTTCTTTCTTTTCTTTTTCTTTACCATCTAAGTGCTAAAGAATACCAAAATAAGGTGTTTTAACTTCAGGGTCTATACCAAAATAAGGTATTTTAACTTCAGGGTCTTTACCATCAGAATGTGTACCTCCAAGTTATACAATTAAACTACCCTTTGAAGATCATAAAGTAATGCTAATTAATGTCTAATACACTTCAAAGATCATAAAGTGTTCATCATTTGACTACAAATAACCAACACTCCAGGTACCTATTTGGTTTGTAATCAACTTGTTGAAGCAATTTATCTCTAAACATCTAAGGAAGACGTGATGACAGCACCTGCTGCATGTTATGGAGTAATATAATCAGGTTAAGTATTCTTATTTCAAGTTCCAATGTTGACACGATTAAAAACATTTTATAACAGGAGACCGGTCTACATCAAATGTTACACAATCTACTTCAAAAGTTGTAAATACTTCATAAAATGCTGACTTGTATATCTAACTTCTTTCTCATAAACTTCAACATCAAAAGGAGAAAGATTTTGTCACTGCAGAATAATGAATGAGTGACATCTACAGAGTTACAAACCATTGGGAGAGCAGAGCATACATTGAGATAAAATGATCAATAGTTCCACCAAGGAGACTGATGCCATATAAAAAGAGACGTAGGTTTCTCAATAACCAAACTTCAGTTATAGTTTCTCAATAACATTTTATAACAGGAGACCGGTCTACATCAATAGTTCCACCATGTCGAAGCATGAAATGAATCTGACCTGATCCATGACGATGTTTCCACGGATTTCGAGATGAAACGAACCACGCCTTTATCTTCTTCTCCGGTTGCTTGAGATCTGCAATGGCTTTTTGGGGGTGTGGAGGTGACTGCTAAGAAATCTCAAGGATCTCTTGTTTTACAGACACAAAAATATATGATGGCAGCTCTTACTGAGCCTCCCCTTTAATAAGGAGGTGAAGACCTCCTTATATGGAGAGCCTCATGGCCACCATCATGGTACCCTAATGGGCCTAGCCCAGTTAGGGTTACCTCCACAAAACTCCCTCAGCCCAATAACATTGTATTAGTCCGTATAATAAAATAAGCCAAACATAATAAATTTAGGGTCGTAAAACCGGGTTTAGTACCATACCCCTACAAGCCCCCCAAGTCCAGTGTTGCTCCTAGGCGTGCAAGCGTTTAGGTGGAGCGCTGGACTTTATAAGGTGTGTTAGGACGTGAGGCGGTTTTTTCCCTTTTCTTCGGCCTTGTCTTTATTGTCTTTGAGTTTTGGGAGGTTTTCTCCATGATGGTGACATGTTGTGGTCCTTATGATAATGATGGTGCACTAGCATGAATAAGATATAGCACGCATCATAACAATAGTGGCGCGGGGCCTGATAAAAGATAGAGTGCGCGTCTCGATAATAATGTAATGTAACTTGCGCGCGAGGCAGCTTACGAGTTATAAAAATAATTAAGCTTGCGCGTGAGGCGACTTACGAGCTATAAAATAATAAAGCTTGCGCGCGAGGCGACTTACGAGCTATAAGAATAATTAAGCTGGCGCGTGAGGCGACTTACGAGCTATAAAATAATAAAGCTTGCGCGCGAGGCGACTTACGAGCTATAAGAATAATTAAGCTGGCGCGTGAGGCGACTTACGAGCTATAAAATAATAAAGCTTGCGCGCGAGGCGACTTACGAGCTATAAGAATAATTAAGCTGGCGCGTGAGGCGACTTACGAGCAATAAAATAATAAAGCTTGCGCGCGAGGCGACTTACGAGCTATAAGAATAATTAAGCTGGCGCGTGAGGTGACTTACGAGCTATAAAATAATAAAGCTTGCGCGCGAGGCGACTTACGAGCTATAAGAATAATTAAGCTGGCGCGTAGCCATGTGGGATATTATTAGGCTCCCGACCTTTAAGTTTGGCGCGTGGCCATATGGGTTTATAAGGATTCCCAACCTTTGAATATGGCGTGTAGCCGTATGGGTTTGGGGATTCCCAACCTTTTGGTTTGGCGCACGGCCTATGGGTTTATGAGGATTCCCAACCTTTAAGTTTGGCGCGTGGCCTATGGGTTTATGAGGATTCCCAACCTTTAAGTTTTGGCGTGTATGTGATGTGCGCCATGCGCAGATGTTTCACGCGCGGATGTGATATGCGTGAGCATATGCGTGAGCATACGTGTAGGTTTTGGCTTTGTGTCTTCATGACATCCTTATTTTAAGCCTCGTCTATATTTTGTGGGTTGACCCGCCTCGCTCGATGTAGGGCGGGTGCATACCCCCTTCAAGCCCCCAGTCTAATGTGTCTTGTCTCGCGCGAGCGAGATAAGATAGATATTAGACAAGTTTGCTTTTTCAATAGGGCCTGTTTTTTCTTTTTCTTTTCTTGCACGCGCAACATGAAAACGAATCGTCAATGCACGTGGTTGGTTGGTGTTGGATCGCGGTGGTGCGGTGCTCGGCGCTAGCGCGCATGAGTGACGGCGCGCTGCTGCTTCATGGCGATGTATTGAATCGTTGTGGCGCATGCGTGGTGGCGATGTATTGAATCGCGGCGGCGCATGCGTGATGGCGGTACATCGAACCATGGTGGCGCATGCACGATGGCGCGCGCGTGTGCTTGTTGAATATAAGGTATGCTTACACGTTGAAATTTGAACAAGGTTGTAAGGAATTTATTAAGTACTCCTTAATAGTTGTCATATTTCAGGCTATTTTGCGATATTTTGAATATGCTGACACGTGTCTTGGCATTTCGTTATTCCTCTTTTGCGCGACGTTATCGTGCATTTATTATAGGGAATTATGAATGAGTTCTTTAGCCTTTGCGCGTCTATATTTGGCGCATCCATTATAATCCCATGCGCGGCCCCGACCTGAAACCTCAACAACTGTGTTTTGGCATGTGCTTTGCCTTAGTTGTGCTTAGGTATGTTATGGTCGAGCCGCGCAATACGCGGGATGGATGCTATGAGTAATTTGAGCTAAGGCTCATATTATTGGGCTAAGGCCCTGACGTTTTAGAGTTAAAACCCGTCAACGCGTTTGAGCTTAAAGCTCGCGCATGTATGTTTTACTTCGTTTTATTTTTAGTTTAATGTCAATATAATGTTGTCATATTGCTCAAATTAATAAAATGAAGTGTGAAACATGTATGCAAAGATCAAAATCAGGCTTGCACATGCATGGCAGCGGAGTCGTGACTCGCGGGCGAGCATGCATGGTGGCGAAGCTTGCTCCTTGGCAGTGCGCATGTATGGCGGCGGAGCGGTGACTCGCGGGCGCGCATGTATGGCGGCGAGTCTTTTGCGCAAAACCCACATGGTGGTTTCCGCGGAGTGAGAATTCGCTGGCGCGCGTGCGTGGAGGCGGGAGTCTCCGTAATCTAGATTGTAATTTTAAACCTAAAATCCAGGTCTGTAATCCAGATCTAGATCTGTAAATCAGATCTAGATAGATCTGAAGCTCGGAGCGGAGAGAATTTAAAACCATCACAGATCCGGAGGTTTGATCATCCGAATCAGGTAGTTTCTTTTCTGGATCTACAAATCCTTTTCAGCTTCATTTTTGCACAGATCTGGAAGCCTCTTTTAGATCTATGGATCTTTTTGAGCTTTAATAGAACAAGTCTTGAAGCCTCTTTCTGTAAACTTCCAGATCTGGGTTTTTCTTGGGAGAGATCTGAGGACCGAGACGAAAATCGAAGGGTAGTTCGTTGCCGTCCCACGGATGGCGCCTAGTGTCGAAGCATGAAATGAATCTGACCTGATCCATGACGATGTTTCCACGGATTTCGAGATGAAACGAACCACGCCTTTATCTTCTTCTCAGGTTGCTTGAGATCTGCAATGGCTTTTTGGGGGTGTGGAGGTGACTGCTAAGAAATCTCAAGGATCTCTTGTTTTACAGACACAAAAATTATATGATGGCAGCTCTTACTGAGCCTCCCCTTTAATAAGGAGGTGAAGACCTCCTTATATAGAGAGCCTCATGGCCACCATCATGGTACCCTAATGGGCCTAGCCCAGTAGGGTTACCTCCACAAAACCCCCTCAGCCCAATAACATTGTATTAGTCCGTATAATAAAATAAGCCAAACATAATAAATTTAGGGTCGTAAAACCGGGTTTAGTACCATACCCCTACACTAAACATAACCACCGAGAAGTAGCATGCCTTTAAAGTTGTTAATATCAGTATGAACTCGAGAAAAAGAAATATTATTTCTGGGTTCAGAAGTCTTAAAGTCCTTGTGATGGCTCTTTCTTAAACACATTCGTAAACAAGACATGCTTAAAAAAACCAGCTTACAGCAATTTTGCAGCCTTGAAGTTCCTATCATATCAAGTTGATAAGAAGGATAATATCAAGTATCTTATTTGGCAGCATTAATAAAAAGTAAAAAATATCATTTCTCCTCAACATGATAAGCATCACTTGATTTCACTAAAATTCAGTTAGAAATAAAAAAACTACAATATATACTACATATTTACTTAGTAAGAGAAGTTTGACCATATTTGGAGGGGTGCGCCAGGCCTTGGTGTTAGTGTAAGACCAAGGCGACACATGAAGACCCAAGCAGCAAGCTACTTTGACGAGTCTTCTCTCATAAAAAAATAAGATTAATATCGAGTGAGCCGATGGCTCACATATCAGATATTAAACTGATAAGAACAGATACTACACTTGATCTTAGCCAAAAGGCCGAGAAAGGTATGCTTATTATCTTCTTGGGCCGTTGCTTATGTAGGCAGTCCTTTCAAATATGTTTTCTTCACTCAGCCGATATGGGATGGTGATAAGATTTATTTTTCCTAAGGTTTTCATCTCTCAGATTATAATATCTAATAGAAGTACCCCTTAAAGATCATAAAGTCACGCTGATTAATGTCCAATAAACTTAAAAGATCATAGGGTGTTCATCATCTGTTCATTCTATAAAAGGCATCAACCTAAACTTATTGTTTTAAACTGAATACTCTTGAAGTAAACTTATAGTGTTGCATAATTGCATACAAATTAGTCTCGGTACAATTTAGAGTGTGTGCTTTAATTCTCCAAGAACCCTTAGACTAGTTCCAGCTAAGTTTAACTTAAACTTACATAACAAGTATTAGTGACTGCATCTGTATCATGATTCTAACATAGCTTACATACTCATGGAATTCAAAGAAATTAAGAAATTACATTGGGTTATCAAACATGGTACAAGAAAATCATAACATACCTATTCGTAACAGGAACTAACAACACCTCCTCCACAAATTCATGCAATTCTTCGTATATCCAGCTGCATTTTAGTATGAAGAAAAGTTGTATCAAGAGAATGGAACATACACATAAAGAAGTAAAACGGGTGGTTAAGGAAGCCACAAATCAATAATGTCCCTAACCTCATCACAGAAACCATGTTTCAAGTTGTCTCTAACCTTTGTCTTTGCTTCCATTTACATCAATAACACCTACAAAATATCAATAAATCAGAAATTAATTGTTAAAAATCAATTGAAATCCCTTTATCGATATTATCTAATTCTATTTACATCAATAACGCCTACAAATATATCAATAAATCACAAATTAATTCT